>NC_135417.1:23975058-24130058 GCF_051991245.1 Festucalex cinctus
GCGTTGTTTTCTTGGCGAACAGCGCTTAGCCACACCCACAGCAATTCGCGAAAACTCACAAACTTCGTGTTGTGACATCATGAAGGCCGAAACCCTCATCTGAGCAAATATGAGGTAGGTCCAGTTAACGTGTTTGGAGAAAAACGTAGAAGAAAATTCGTAAGAAAAGAAATTGCCACTAGGTGGCGCTATCAGTTAGATGAAATATAAGTCAGTAGATGTCTTTAGGGCTGGACTCTCATCAAATGTGTGAAATTTTGAGAAGATAGGATCATCTCGGTCAAGTTAATGCAGCTTTTATTTTCACGAAAAATCTTCAGACTTTGCGTCACCGTAGCGGCCACGCCCTTTGGCGAAAAGTTACAATATTCGTTGTGGGGCATGATCAACATTTTAAGGCTTTTCTGACCAATTTTCAAATGGATCCCTTCAACAAGCTCAGCACAGTACCTAAAAACGTAAAGTATGACATTTATTGTAACCACTAGGTGGCGCTATATGTATAACTGAATTTTATCATATAGATGTTTTCAGGCCGTGACTATTACATTGCCTGAGAAGTTTGAGATTTTTTGGAGCTTGAACATGGGAGTTATTAAGCATTTGCTCTTTCTGGACAAATGAAATTTTAAAGGCAATATTTGATGCCCCGCCCCCGTCATATAGTATTTCAAAAAGGCAAGATGTTTTGCCCAGTTGTTCTCTCAGGTCTTGAGATGATAAATGCCAAGTTTGAAGTCAATTGGATGAAAAATGTTTGCAAAGGGGGAAAAAGCATGACCACAGTGAATGTGCCAAAATAGGCCAAAATTGGACATTAAAAAATTCATAGCTCACTTCCTGTACATTTTAGCTACATGGTCCCAATAGACTTTTTTTGTGCGTCTTGGGGTGCTACACGTGCCTGCCAATTTTTGTTGCTCTAGCTCAAACGTGCCGGGCTTGGTTTTTATTTTTCTACGCTAGGGGGCGCTATCGAGTCGCATTGTTATGACGACTTAATAATATCAAATTTTTCACCGGGCCTGAGGAGTGTGCAAAGTTCGGTGAGTTTTCGTGAATGTTTAGGTACCCAAAATCGCGATCGTTTGCGGAGAATAAAGAATAATAATAATAACTAGAGCTGCGAGCAGCTATAAAGGGCCCTCGCAACCCGGGCCACGTTGGGGTATTTGCATGTCGGGGTACTGGCATATTGGGGTACTGTTTCATAGGAAACCGTCTAAATTGTAAATGTTTTAGACATGCTTTGTGTTTGCAAAGTTTCATGGAAGGCCAAAAATGATGCACAATTTAAAATCAAAATGGATTGGCACATGGCTATAGAATACTTTTTGGAGGTATTAGGCTGATAGGTATGCCTCCCAATATTCACACATCTAGCTGAATCATATAAAAAACATTTTTCTTTGCAAACGATGCATCGCTACAGCAAAGGCGTGCAACAAAATAAAAAATTTCAATAACTTTTCATCTTAAATATCTTAAGATGAAACGCGCCAAAGAATATATGACGCCTATAAAAGGCCCCAAAAATGGCAACAAATACCAAAGTTAATCAAAATGGCAGACTTCCTGTTTGGTTTAGCATATGGCTTTAGAAACTTTTTTGTAAGTCTTAGGCTGATCTCCCAATATTCACACATCTAGCTGAATCATATAAAAAACATTTTTCTTTTCAAACAATGCATCGCTACAGCAAAGGCGTGCGACTAAATAAAAAATTTCAATAACTTTTCATCTTAAATATCTTAAGATGAAACGTACCAAAGAATATATGACGCCTATAAAAGGCCCCAAAAATGGTATCAAATACCAAAGTTAATCAAAATGGCAGACTTCCTGTTTGGTTTAGCATATGGCTTTAGAAACTTTTTTGTAAGTCTTAGGCTGATAGGTATCCAAATTTTTTCACATCTAGCTGAATCATACATTTCCAAAAGCTTCATAAAAATGTCGAGATGGCGCTATTGAGCCATTTATTGAAAATTGCAGAAAAACTCTCTAAAATATTCATGCTTATGACAAGCCTGATGTGTGTGTAAAGTTTCATGAGTTTTTGCACATGTTTAGATAAAAAAAAAAAAGCAGCATTTTACTTGGCAAACAATGCACCGCTATGGCAACGGCGTGCGACAAAATAAAACACTTTCGATAACTTTGTATCTTAAACATCTTAAGATGAAGCACACCAAGTTTGAAGACAGTCGGATAAATTTTGTAGGAGGAGTTCGTTAAAATATGACCCCTAAAAAAGGCCACAAAAAATGGCTACAAATCCCAACGTAAATCAAAATGGCGGACTTCCTGTTTGGTTTAGCAGATGGTTCCAAGAGACTTTTTTGTACATCGTGGGCTCTTATGTATGCCTCTAAATTATCATAGCGCTAGGTGAAACGTACAACCGGGAATGCTTCGTTAAAGAGGAGTTTTTTTACCTCAAAATGTGATGACCGGCCCCTACGGGACTTCCTGTTGGGTTTAGCACATGGCACCAAGAGACTTTTTTGTACATCGTGGGCTGTTAAATTTGTCTCTAAATTTTCGTAGCTCTCGCTGCTTCGTACAACTGGGAATGCTTCATTAAGAGGGAATTTTTTCCTTTGCAAACTGTGCATGCCACGGCAACAGCGTGCGACGAAATAAAAAGCTTTCAATAACTTTTCATCTTCAACATCTTAAGATGAATCACACCAAGTTTGGAGATGATCGGATAAACTCTGTAGGAGGAGTTCGTTAAAATAAGACCCCTATGAAATGGCCCAAAAAATGGCAACACGTTCCAAAGTAAATCAAAATGGCGGACTTCCTGTTCGGTTTAGCATATGGTTCAAAAAGAGTTTTTTGTACCTTGAGGGCTGTTACATATGTCTTCAAATGTTGGTAACTCTAGGTGAAATGTACAGCCGGGAATGCTTCATTAAATAAGAATTTTGAAACACAAAATTTGATGCCTCGCCTCTGGCGGACTTCCTGTTAGGTTTAGCATATGGCACCAACAGGCTTTTTTGTAGATCATAGTCTGTTACATATGTGTACCAATTTTCGTGGCTCTCAATTAAACGTACCACCGGCAATGCTTTGTTAAGTAAGAATTTTGAAACTGTAAATTTGATGCCCCGCCACCGTCATATAGTATGTCAAAAACTTTAGATTTTTTACCATGATGTTGTCCCAGGTGTTGAGATGGTACAGCCCAAGTTTGAAGTCAATCGGGTTAACCGTGTAGGAGAAGCGGGCAAAAGTATGACCCCTGTAAATGTGCAAAAATGGGCCAAAATTGGACATTCAAATACTCATACCTCACTTCCTGTCTATTTTAGGGTACACATATCAAAGAGGTTTTTGTTCATCTGGATGTGCTACAGGTGCCACACAATTTTCGTAGCCATAGGACAATCGTAGCGGGACAGGGATCCGTTAAACCTATGTAGGTGGCGCTACAGAGCCATTTTTCTGTTATCATGTATGGCGACTTTAAAATATCAAATTTTTCGCCAGGCCCGATCTGCGTGTAAAGTTTGGTGAGTTTTCGTTCATGTTTAGTGCCTCAAAAATGTGGTTGTTTGCGGAAAAGAATAATAACAAAGAAAAAGAAGAAGAAGAAGAATAATAACTAGAGCTGCGAGCAGCTATAAAGGGCCCTCGCAGCCCGGGCCACGTTGGGGTACTTGCACGTCGGGGTACTGGCACGTTGGGGTACTGTCAAATCGGACAAGGACCATCTAAAATGTTTTTGACAAGCTTTGTGAGTGCAAAAGGCCAAAGATGGTGTGCAATTCCCAAAATAAATTCAAAATGGCGGACTTCCTTTTAGGTTTAGCATACGGCTACAGAATACTTTTTGTAGGTCTTAAGCTAATAGGTATGCCTCCCAGTTTTCACAAATCTAGGTCAAGTCATCTTTAGTTGTGTATCGCTTGAATCATACAATTGGAAATGCTCCATAAAAATGCATAGAGGGCGCTATTGAGCACAACGTTGGGTTACTTGCACGTCAGGGTACTGGCACGTTGGGGTACTGTTACATGGAACAAGGACCATTTAAAATGTTAGTTTTTTCCATGCCTTGTCTGTGCAAAGTTTAATGAAGAAGGCCAAAAATTATGTATAATTCCCAAAATAAAATCAAAATAGCGGACTTCCTCTTTGGTTTGGCAAATGGCTACATAATACTTTTTTGTAGGTCTAGCATAATCATACAATCGGAAATGCTTCATAAAAATGTCTAGAGGGCGCTATTTATTGCAAATTGCACAATAAATCTCTGAAAATTCATGTTCATGACAAGTCTGATGTGTTTGCAAAGTTTCATGAGTTTTCATGTGTATAAAAAAAAAAAAAGCAGCACTTGACAACTGTTACATGGAACAAGGACCATTTAAAATGTTAGTTTTTTCCATGCCTTTTCTGTGCAAAGTTGAATGAAAAAGGCCAAAAATGATGTATAATTCCCAAAATAAAATCAAAATAGCGGACTTCCTCTTTGGTTTGGCAAATGGCTACATAATACTTTTTTGTAGGTCTAGCATAATCATACAATCGGAAATGCTTCATAAAAATGTCTAGAGGGCGCTATTTATTGCAAATTGCACAATAAATCTCTGAAAATTCATGTTCATGACAAGTCTGATGTGTTTGCAAAGTTTCATGAGTTTTCATGTGTATAAAAAAAAAAAAAAGCAGCACTTGACAACTGTTACATGGAACAAGGACCATTTAAAATGTTAGTTTTTTCCATGCCTTGTCTGTGCAAAGTTTAATGAAAAAGGCCAAAAATGATGTATAATTCCCAAAATAAAATCAAAATAGCGGACTTCCTCTTTGGTTTGGCAAATGGCTACATAATACTTTTTTGTAGGTCTAGCATAATCATACAATCGGAAATGCTTCATAAAAATGTCTAGAGGGCGCTATTTATTGCACATTGCACAATAAATCTCTGAAAATTCATGTTCATGACAAGTCTGATGTGTTTGCAAAGTTTCATGAGTTTTCATGTGTATAAAAAAAAAAAAGCAGCACTTGACAAACAATGCATTGCTATGGCAACAGCGTGTTACAAAATAAAAAACTTTCGATTACTTTGCATCTTTAACATCTTAAGATGAAACACACCAAGTTTGAAGACAGTCGGATAAATTTTGTAGGAGGGGTTCGTTAAAATATGACCCCTGAAAAAGGCCACAAAAAATGGCAACAAATCCCATCATAAATCAAAATGGCAGACTTCCTCTTTGGTTTAGCACATGGTTCCAAGAGACTTTTTTGTACATCATGGGCTCTTATGTATGCCTGCAAATTATCATAGCGCTAGGTGAAACGTACAACCGGGAATGCTTCTTTAAAGAGGAGTTTTTTAGCTCAAAATGTGATGCCCGGCCCCTGGGGGACTTCCTGTTGGGTTTAGCACATAGCACCAAGAGACTTTTTTGTACATGCTGGGCTGTTACATATGTCTACAATTTTTCGTCGCTCTAGCTGCTTCGTACAACTGGGAATGCTTCATTAAGAAGGATTTTTTTCCTTTGCAAAAAGTGCATGCCACGACAACAGCGTGTGACGAAATAAAAAACTTTCAATAACTTTTCATTTTCAACATCTTAAGATGAATCACACCAAGTTTGAAGATGATCGGATAAACTCTGTAGGAGGAGTTTGTTAAAATATGACCCCTATGAAATGGCCAAAAAAAATGGCAACACATTCCAAAGTAAATCAAAATGGCGGACGTCCTGTTAGGTTTAGCATATGGTTCAAAAAGAGTTTTTTGTACCTCGAGGGGTGTTATATACCTCTACAAATGTTGGTAACTCTATGTGAAACGTACAGCCGGGTATGCTTTGTTAAAGAGGAGTTTTTTAGCTCAAAATGTGATGCCCGGCCCCTGGGGGACTTCCTGTTGGGTTTAGCACAGGGCACCAAGAGACTTTTTTGTACATCTTGGGCTGTTATATATGTCTACAAATTTTCGTAGCTCTAGCTGCTTCGTACAAATGGGAATGCTTCTTTAAGGATATTTTTTTTCCTTTGCAAACAGTGCATGCCATGACAACAGCGTGCGACGAAATCCAAAGCTTTCAATAACTTTTCATCTTCAACATCTTAAGATGAATCACACCAAGTTTGAAGATGATCGGATAAACACTGTAGGAGGAGTTCGTTAAAATACGACCCCAATGAAATGGCCAAAAAAATGGCAACACGTTCCTAAATAAATCAAAATGGTGGACTTCCTGTTAGGTTTAGCATATGGTTCAAAAAGAGTTTTTTGTAGGTCATAGCCTGTTACATATGTGTACCAATTTTCGTAGCTCTAGATTAAACGTACAACCGGCAATGCTTCGTGAAGTAAGAATTTTTAAACTCTAAATTTGATGCGCCGCCGCCGTCATATAGTATATCAAAAACTTTTCATTTTTCACAATGATGTTGTCCCAGGTGTTGAGATGGTACATCCCAAGTTTGAAGTCAATCGGGTTAACCGTGTAGGAGAAGCGGGCAAAAGTATGACCCCTGTAAATGTGCAAAAATTGGCAAAAATTGGACATTTAAATACTCATACCTCACTTTCTGTCTATTTTAGGGTACACACTTCAAAGAGGTTTTTGTTCATTGGGATGTGCTACAGGTACCACACAATTTTCATAGCCGTCGGACAATCGTAGCGGGACAGGGATCCGTTAAACCTATGTAGGTGGCGCTACAGAGCCATTTTTCTGTTATCATGTATGGCGACTTTAAAATATCAAATTTTTCGCCAAGCCCGATCTGCGTGTAAAGTTTGGTGAGTTTTCGTTCATGTTTAGTGCCTCAAAAATGTGGTTGTTTGCGGAAAAGAATAATAACAAAGAAAAAGAAGAAGAAGAAGAATAATAACTAGAGCTGCGAGCAGCTATAAAGGGCCCTCGCAACCCGGGCCACGTTGGGGTACTTGCACGTCGGGGTACTGGCACGTTGGGGTACTGTCAAATAGGACAAGACCATCTAAAATGTTTTTGACAAGCCTTGTGTGTGCAAAGTATAATCAAAACGCAAAATATGGTGTGCAATTCCCAAAATAAATTCAAAATGGTGGACTTCCTTTTAGGTTTAGCATACGGCTACAGAATACCTTTTGTAGGTCTTAAGCTAATAGGTATGCCTCCCAGTTTTCATAAATCTTGGTCAAGTCATCTTTAGTTGTGTATCGCTTGAATCATACAATTGGAAATGCTCCATAAAAATGCATAGAGGGCGCTATTGAGCACAACGTTGGGTTACTTGCACGTCAGGGTACTGGCACGTCGGGGTACTGTAACATGGAACAAGGACCATTTAAAATGTTATTTTTTTCCATGGCTTGTCTGTGCAAAGTTTAATGAGAAAGGCCAAAAATGATGTATAATTCCCAAAATAAAATCAAAATAGCGGACTTCTTCTTTGGTTTGGCAAATGGCTACATAATACTTTTTTGTAGGTCTAGCATAATCATACAATCGGAAATGCTTCATAAAAATGTCTAGAGGGCGCTATTTATTGCAAATTGCACAATAAATCTCTAAAAATTCATGTTCATGACAAGTCTGATGTGTTTGCAAAGTTTCATGAGTTTTCATGTGTATAAAAAAAAAAAAAAAAGCAGCACTTGACAACTGTTACATGGAACAAGGACCATTTAAAATGTTAGTTTTTTCCATGCCTTGTCTGTGCAAAGTTTAATGAAAAAGGCCAAAAATGATGTATAATTCCCAAAATAAAATCAAAATAGCGGACTTCCTCTTTGGTTTGGCAAATGGCTACATAATACTTTTTTGTAGGTCTAGCATAATCATACAATCGGAAAGGCTTCATAAAAATGTCTAGAGGGCGCTATTTATTGCAAATTGCACAATAAATCTCTGAAAATTCATGTTCATGACGAGTCTGATGTGTTTGCAAAGTTTCATGAGTTTTCATGTGTATAAAAAAAAAAAGCAGCACTTGACAAACAATGCATTGCTATGGCAACAGCGTGTTACAAAATAAAAAACTTTCGATTACTTTGCATCTTAAACATCTTAAGATGAAACACACCAAGTTTGAAGACAGTCGGATAAATTTTGTAGGAGGGGTTCGTTAAAATATGACCCCTGAAAAAGGCCACAAAAAATGGCAACAAATCCCATCATAAATCAAAATGGCAGACTTCCTGTTTGGTTTAGCACATGGTTCCAAGAGACTTTTTTGTACATCGTGGGCTCTTATGTATGCCTGCAAATTATCATAGCGCTAGGTGAAACGTACAACCGGGAATGCTTCGTTAAAGAGGAATTTTTTAGCTCAAAATGTGATGCCCGGCCCCTGGGGGACTTCCTGTTGCGTTTAGCACATGGCACCAAGAGACATTTTTGTACATCCTGGGCTGTTACATATGTCTACAATTTTTCGTCGCTCTAGCTGCTTCGTACAACTGGGAATGCTTCATTAAGAAGGATTTTTTTCCTTTGCAAAAAGTGCATGCCACGATAACAGCGTGTGACGAAATAAAAAACTTTCAATAACTTTTCATTTTCAACATCTTAAGATGAATCACACCAAGTTTGAAGATGATCGGATAAACTCTGTAGGAGCAGTTTGTTAAAATATGACTCCTATGAAATGGCCAAAAAAAAATGGCAACACATTCCAAAGTAAATCAAAATGGCGGACGTCCTGTTAGGTTTAGCATATGGTTCAAAAAGAGTTTTTTGTACCTCGAGGGCTGTTATATACCTCTACAAATTTTGGTAACTCTAGGTGAAACGTACAGCCGGGTATGCTTTGTTAAAGAGGAGGTTTTTTTAGCTCAAAATGTGATGCCCGGCCCCTGGGGGACTTCCTGTTGGGTTTAGCACAGGGCACCAAGAGACTTTTTTGTACATCTTGGGCTGTTACATATGTCTACAAATTTTCGTAGCTCTAGCTGCTTCGTACAACTGGCAATGCTTC
The DNA here is from genome assembly GCF_051991245.1 of Festucalex cinctus. Classification (NCBI taxonomy): domain Eukaryota; kingdom Metazoa; phylum Chordata; class Actinopteri; order Syngnathiformes; family Syngnathidae; genus Festucalex; species Festucalex cinctus. The sequence continues at coordinate 23,984,008 of NC_135417.1, forward strand.
TTTAAGGATACTTTTTTTCCTTTGCAAACAGTGCATGCCATGACAACAGCGTGCGACGAAATACAAAGCTTTCAATAACTTTTCATCTTCAACATCTTAAGATGAATCACACCAAGTTTGAAGATGATCGGATAAACACTGTAGGAGGAGTTCGTTAAAATAAGACCCCAATGAAATGGCCAAAAAAATGGCAACACGTTCCAAAATAAATCAAAATGGTGGACTTCCTGTTAGGTTTAGCATATGGTTCAAAAAGAGTTTTTTGTAGGTCATAGTCTGTTACATATGTGTACCAATTTTCGTAGCTCTAGATTAAACGTACAACCGGCAATGCCTCGTGAAGTAAGAATTTTTAAACTCTAAATTTGATGCGCCGCCGCTGTCATATAGTATATCAAAAACTTTTCATTTTTCACAATGATGTTGTCCCAGGTGTTGAGATGGTACATCCCAAGTTTGAAGTCAATCGGGTTAACCGTGTAGGAGAAGCGGGCAAAAGTATGACCCCTGTAAATATGCAAAACTGGGCCAAAATTGGACATTTAAATACTCATACCTCACTTTCTGTCTATTTTAGGGTACACACTTCAAAGAGGTTTTTGTTCATTGGGATGTGCTACAGGTGCCACACAATTTTCATAGCCGTCGGACAATCGTAGCAGGACAGGGATCCGTTTAACCTATGTAGGGGGCGCTAAGGAGCCATTTTTCTGTTATCATGTATGGCGACTTTAAAATATCAAATTTTTCGCCAGGCCTGATGTGCGTGTAAAGTTTGGTGAGTTTTCGGTCACATTTAGTGTCTCAAAAATGCGATTGTTTGCGGAGAAGAATAATAATAAGAATAATAATAATAAGAAGAATTCCTACAAAAACAATAGGGCCTCGCAGCGGCACCGCCGCCGCCGCTGCTCGGGCCCTAATAAGAATTCCTTCAGGAACAATAGGGACCTCGCAGCGGTCGCTGCTCGGGCCCTAACTAGAGCTGCGAGCAGCTATAAAGGGCCCTCGCAACCCGGGCCACGTTGGGGTATTTGCACGTCGGGGTACTGGCATGTTGGGGTACTGTCAAATAGGAAACCATCTAAATTTTAAACGTTTTTGCCATGCTTTGTGTTTGTAAAGTTTCATGGAAAGGCCAAAAATGATGCACAATTAACAAAATAAAATCAAAATGGATTGGCACATGGCTATATAGAATACTTTTTGAATATATTAGGCATGCCTGCCAATATTCACACATCTAGCTGAATCATATAATCGGAAAGACTTCATAAAAATGTCTAGAGGGTGCTATTGAAGCATTTATTGCAAATTTAATAAGAAATCTCTAAAATATTCATGCTTATGACAAGCCTGATGTGTGTGTAAAGTTTCATGAGTTTTTGCACATGTTTAGACCAAAAAAAAAAGCAGCATTTTACTTGGCAAACAATGCATCGCCATGAAACGGCGTGGGACAAAATAGATAACTTTCGATAACTTTGTATCTTAAACATCTTAAGATGAAGCACACCAAGTTTGAAGACAGTCGGATAAATTTTGTAGGAGGAGTTCGTTAAAATATGACCCCTAAAAAAGGCCACAAAAAATGGCTACAAATCCCAACGTAAATCAAAATGGCGGACTTCCTGTTTGTTTTGGAAGATGGTTCCAAGAGACTATTTTGTACATCGTGGGCTCTTATGTATGCCTCTAAATTATCATAGCGCTAGGTGAAACGTACAACCGGGAATGCTTCGTTAAAGAGGAGTTTTTTTACCTCAAAATGTGATGACCGGCCCTTACGGGACTTCCTGTTGGGTTTAGCACATGGCACCAAGAGACTTTTTTGTACATTGTGGGCTGTTAAATTTGTCTCCAAATTTTCGTAGCTCTAGCTGCTTCGTACAACTGTGAATGCTTCATTAAGAGGGAATTTTTTCCTTTGCAAACTGTGCATGCCACGGCAACAGCGTGCGACGAAATAAAAAGCTTTCAATAACTTTTCATCTTCAACATTTTAAGATGAATCACACCAAGTTTGGAGATGATCGGATAAACTCTGTAGGAGGAGTTCGTTAAAATAAGACCCCTATGAAATGGCCCAAAAAATGGCAACACGTTCCAAAGTAAATCAAAATGGCGGACTTCCTGTTCGGTTTAGCATATGGTTCAAAAAGAGTTTTTTGTACCTTGAGGGCTGTTACATATGTCTTCAAATGTTGGTAACTCTAGGTGAAATGTACAGCCGGGAATGCTTCATTAAATAAGAATTTTGAAACACAAAATTTGATGCCTCGCCTCTGGCGGACTTCCTGTTAGGTTTAGCATATGGTTCAAAAAGAGTTTTTTGTAGATCATAGTCTGTTACATATGTGTACCAATTTTCGTGGCTCTCAATTAAACGTACCACGGCAATGCTTTGTTAAGTAAGAATTTTGAAACTGTAAATTTGATGCCCCGCCACCGTCATATAGTATGTCAAAAACTTTAGATTTTTTACCATGATGTTGTCCCAGGTGTTGAGATGGTACAGCCCAAGTTTGAAGTCAATCGGGTTAACCGTGTAGGAGAAGCGGGCAAAAGTATGACCCCTGTAAATGTGCAAAAATTGGCAAAAATTGGACATTTAAATACTCATACCTCACTTTCTGTCTATTTTAGGGTACACACTTCAAAGAGGTTTTTGTTCATTGGGATGTGCTACAGGTGCCACACAATTTTCATAGCCGTCGGACAATCGTAGCGGGACAGGGATCCGTTTAACCTATGTAGGGGGCGCTAAGGAGCCATTTTTCTGTTATCATGTATGGCGACTTTAAAATATCAAATTTTTCGCCAGGCCTGATGTGCGTGTAAAGTTTGGTGAGTTTTCGGTCACGTTTAGTGTCTCAAAAATGTGATCGTTTGCGGAGAAGAATAATAATAAGAATAATAATAATAACTAGAGCTGCGAGCAGCTATAAAGGGCCCTCGCAACCCGGGCCACGTTGGGGTACTTGCACGTCGGGGTACTGGCACGTTGGGGTACTGTCAAATCGGACAAGGACCATCTAAAATGTTTTTGACAAGCTTTGTGAGTGCAAAAGGCCAAAGATGGTGTGCAATTCCCAAAATAAATTCAAAATGGCGGACTTCCTTTTAGGTTTAGCATACGGCTACAGAATACTTTTTGTAGGTCTTAAGCTAATAGGTATGCCTCCCAGTTTTCACAAATCTAGGTCAAGTCATCTTTAGTTGTGTATCGCTTGAATCATACAATTGGAAATGCTCCATAAAAATGCATAAAGGGCGCTATTGAGCACAACGTTGGGTTACTTGCACGTCAGGGTACTGGCACGTTGGGGTACTGTTACATGGAACAAGGACCATTTAAAATGTTAGTTTTTTCCATGCCTTGTCTGTGCAAAGTTTAATGAAAGAGGCCAAAAATGATGTATAATTCCCAAAATAAAATCAAAATAGCGGACTTCCTCTTTGGTTTGGCAAATGTCTACATAATACTTTTTTGTAGGTATTAGGCTTATAGGGGTCTGTCCTAATTTTCACAAATCTAGCAGAATCATACAATCGGAAATACTTCATAAAAATGTCTAGAGGGCGCTATTTATTGCAAATTGCACAATAAATCTCTAAAAATTCATGTTCATGACAAGTCTGATGTGTTTGCAAAGTTTCATGAGTTTTCACACATGTATAGATAAAAAAACAAAGCATCACTTTACTTGGCAAACAATGCATCGCTATAGCAGCAGCGTGCGACAAAATAAAAAACTTTCGATAACTTTGCATCTTAAACATCTTAAGATGAAACACACCAAGTTTGAAGACGGTCGGATGAACTTTGTACGAGGAGTTCGTTAAAATATGACCCCTGAAAAAGGCCACAAAAAATGGCAACAAATCCCATCGTAAATCAAAATGGCAGACTTCCTGTTTTGTTTAGCACATGGTTCCAAGAGACTTTTTTGTACATCGTGGGCTCTTATGTATGCCTGCAAATTATCATCGCGCTAGGTGAAACGTACAACCGGGAATGCTTCGTTAAAGAGGAGTTTTCTAGCTCAAAATGTGATGCCCGGCCCCTGGGGGACTTCCTGTTGGGTTTAGCACATGGCACCAAGAGACTTTTTTGTACATTGTGGGCTGTTACATATGTCTACAAATTTTTGTAGCTCTAGCTACTTCGTACAACTGGGAATGCTTCATTAAGAAGGATTTTTTTCCTTTGCAAAAAGTGCATGCCACGACAACAGCGTGCGACGAAATAAAGAGCTTTCAATAACTTTTCATCCTCAACATCTTAAGATGAGTCACACCAAGTTTGAAGATGATCGGATAAACTCTGTAGGAGGAGTTCGTTAAAATATGACCCCTATGAAATGGCCCAAAAAATGGCAACACATTCCAAAGTAAATCAAAATGGCGGACGTCCTGTTAGGTTTAGCACATGGTTCAAAAAGAGTTTTTTGTACCTCGAGGGCTGTTATATACCTCTACAAATTTTGGTAACTCTAGGTGAAACATACAGCCGGGTATGCTTTGTTAAAGAGGAGTTTTTTAGCTCAAAATGTGATGCCCGGCCCCTGGGGGACTTCCTGTTGGGTTTAGCACAGGGCACCAAGAGACTTTTTTGTACATCTTGGGCTGTTACATATGTCAACAAATTTTCGTAGCTCTCGCTGCTTCGTACAAATGGGAATGCTTCTTTAAGGATATTTTTTTTCCTTTGCAAACAGTGCATGCCATGACAACAGCGTGCGACGAAATACAAAGCTTTCAATAACTTTTCATCTTCAACATCTTAAGATGAATCACACCAAGTTTGAAGATGATCGGATAAACACTGTAGGAGGAGTTCGTTAAAATAAGACCCCAATGAAATGGCCAAAAAAATGGCAACACGTTCCAAAATAAATCAAAATGGTGGACTTCCTGTGAGGTTTAGCATATGGTTCAAAAAGAGTTTTTTGTAGGTCATAGCCTGTTACATATGTGTACCAATTTTCATAGCTCCAGATTAAACGTACAACCGGCAATGCTTCGTGAAGTAAGAATTTTTAAACTCTAAATTTGATGCGTCGCCGCCATCATATAGTATATCAAAAACTTTAGATTTTTTACAATGATGTTGTCCCAGGTGTTGAGATGGTCCATCCCAAGTTTGAAGTCAATCGGGTTAACCGTGTAGGAGAAGCGGGCAAAAGTATGACCCCTGTAAATGTGCAAAACTGGGCCAAAATTGGACATTCAGATGATCATACCTCACTTTCTGTCTATTTTAGGGTACACACATCAAAGAGGTTTTTGTTCATCTGGATGTGCTACGGGTGCCACACAATTTTCGTCGCCATAGGACAATCGTAGCGGGACAGGGATCCGTTTAACCTATGTAGGTGGCGCTATGGAGCCATTTTTCTGTAATCATGTATGGCGACTTTAAAATATCAAATTTTTCGCCAGGCCTGATGTGCGTGTAAAGTTTGGTGAGTTTTCGTTCACGTTTAGCGTCTCAAAAATGCGATTGTTTGCGGAGAATAATAATAATAACTAGAGCTGCGAGCAGCTATAAAGGGCCCTCGCAACCCGGGCCACGTTGGGGTATATGCAAGTCGGGGGACTTGCACGTTGGGGTACTGTTAAATAGACAAGGACCATGGAAAATAGAAATGCATTTGCCGTGCCTTGTGTGTAAAAAGGTGCAGTAAAAGGCCAAAAATGATGCACAATTCCCAAAATAAATTCAAAAGTGTGGACTTTCTGATGTGTGTGCAAAGTTTCATGAAAAGTCGCTCGTTTGATATTCAAAACCAGCATCTGTTCATTTGAAAACATTGCATGGCACAGAGATGGTGTGTGATCAAATAAAAAGCTTTTTGATGACTCTTAATGTGGTGTCGCTGTGCAACACATATGTATTCATGACATAGTGAAGTATTGTGACAGTTTTGTAGGGTCCAGCAAACAGTAAATGTGTGACAGTTATTCAAGAAAAAATGTAGCTTTGAAGCAGGCTAACCAATGACATCATCTAAAGGGGAAAAAAGCACATGAGCAAGCATAGGTATAAGTAGAGGAGAAAAAGAGATGAAAGAAGTGCGAGAGATGGAACAGGAGAGGAATGCAGCTGTTTATGTATAGCTGTTGTAACAGGACAGATTAAATAACACTTTAACCTGGGGTTAACAGCGCCCTAGGACAGATAAACTCTTTAGTGTAAAAGTTTTCTGGGACAGATGAATCCCTTGGGGTCAAAGAGTTTGGGTTAGCACATAGTCTGTCTTAGGATAATGTAACCTCCATGGATGAATTAGTCCTAGGACGCTTTGACCTGCGGGCTAAAACTTCAGGGGGGTTAACCTGTCCTGTTATATTGTGATCATCGTCTTCGTGCATGTCCTCAGTGGCTTCTTCTGTCTGTGTGGCAGCATTTGATACATCTGTAGAACAAAAAAGAATGAAGAATCATGTTAGATCTGTGAAGTTTGGTTGTCTTAGGTGTAGTTTACAGAACAGTCGTGTGCATATTTTTAGCATGGTAGTGTCTTAATACAAATGCATATTATGTAATGCACTGTATATGGATATTACAGACGTAATATTTGACGGTGATCTTATATTCATAGTTTTTGCCCGTTAATAAATAATATAGCTAGTAAGTAATAAGACACGCAAAAATGGTATAGTTGAATCCTCTGGGTCAAAAAGCAATGTTTTAGGATTGTGTGATGAAATGATGAATAAAAGTAAGGATACGACAGGTACATAAATGGTTATGTAAGTGTAAAATTTGGCATGGTGTGTCCAGATACATGCAGGATAAGTATAAAATATTATGGTGTGTGATTGATTTTTTCTTAGTAAAAATTAGTATTGTAATGGTCAAGTCACAGTATGTCCAAAAAAATTTAAAAAAAAAATCTATGGTATAGAAACATCATAATCAGGGGCAAAGACATAAACATAATAATAGTAATTAATAATGATAGAATTTAAATACAATCTTTTCCATGAATATGTCAGTTATTTTGAGAAGATACAGAAAAAAAAGAACTTTGAAGTGTCTATCAGTGGATGAAAGAGGGCAAGATCACAGCATAGCTACATGATATCAGTCACATTTGAAAGTAATCAAGTGTAGTATGTATTCACATTATATACATTGAGAAATTGTTGCTCAATAATCAGTCAGTGTTTTAGTTAACAGTCCAATGTTACCTTCAAGATATTCCTAACAGAAAAAAAGGAACGTGCATTAACAAAAAAATGTAAAAATGTCCATTGTCAAACATGTCATTCATTATACACAATGTGAAGGATGGGGATGCTTGCTGTGTTAGTGTTTGTGTGTCTTCCATGTCATATAGCTTACCATCACGGACAACTGCATCACATGCATCCTTTATATCCAATGCAGTCTGGAGTTCTTTCACAAGCTTGGTTTTGAAGTCTATCTGTTTTTCAAGTGCTCGATTGACTCGAGTCACATGGACTAGTTGGTTCATTTGGGAATGAAGATCAAGGCTGCGCTGGTATAAGTCGTTGCGACTGGAAGCATGATCAATGCATGCATACTGTAATGACAAAGCATTCAATGAAAATCAGTCATGTTAGATTCCATGATTCTAAATAGCAGAGGTAACGTGTTGGTGCAAAACGTTGTGGTCGTGTTGCATGTTACTCAATGGCTGTGTGTGTCAAAACGAGTTTATTTGAAAGAATATACAAATATATACACACGGACATATATATTTATACAGTATAACAGTACCGCATGTATTGGTTTTAAGGAAAGAGTTGAAAAGCAGTGTTCAGAAAAAAGCATAAGACGCACAAAGTACCATTTCACTACATGTAATAAGTTGTCAAGTAGACATGTGAATTAAGTGGTTAAGATAGTGGCTACTGTGCAAGTAAGCTTCAATTGTCTCTAAAAGGTTAGCATATGTGTTCTACATGATATCAATGGCTAGACGTGCTCGTGGAGAAACATTACAAACAGAAAAACACACTAAAGGTGCCTTTAACAAACCTGTTAATAAATGAGAACTTAATACATATATGTATGGCATACTGTATATGATTGAGAAAGTTGTCCTGTTTAGTTTATGTATTGTATACTTACGGAAAAAAGTTGGCAATCTTTGCGTATGGAGATGATTAGAGGGTCTTTATCAAAAGAGAATTTGCTTGGTGATTTGTTCATGTTCTGTAGAAAAGCAAAGGAGTAGAAATAAATACAGTATCATACTTCATAAACATACAAGAAATTTGTAGCTGTATTAACCATTGTTGGTATTTGAAGTGATAATTTAGGAATAGAAGTGTAGTGATTGCAGAATTTATAGAGTGCTTACCTTGTATGACTTTGTAGATGGAAATGTCTTTTGTTGAAAGAGCTCTTTGTTGTCTACTATATATGCAAGGACAAGCATAAGTAGGTGTGGTTATGAAGTACTTGACCATTGAAATAAAGCAGTGGTATCAAATGTATGGACCGTGGTTTGGCTCAGGCCTGCAAAGGGGTTTAATGTGGCACAAGAGATAATCTTGTAAGGTACAAAAAATAATAATAATCTAATAGGTATGCCTCTGAGTTTTCACAAATCTAGGTCAAGTCAAGTCATCTTTAGTTATTTCGCGCTTGAATCATCCAATCGGAAATGCTCCATAAAAAATGTATAGAGGGTGCGATTTATTGCAAATTGCACAAGAAATCTCTAAAAATTCATGTTAATGACAAGTCTGATGTGTGTGCAAAGTTTCACGAGTTTTCACACATGTATAGATAAAAAAAAAACAAAGCAGCACTTTACTTGGCAACCAATGCATCGCTATAGCAGCAGCGTGCGACAAAATAAAAAACTTTCGATAAATTTGCATCTTAAACATCTTAAGATGAAACACACCAAGTTTGAACACGGTCGGATGAATTTTGTAGGAGGAGTTAAAATATGACCCCTAAAAAAGGCCACAAAAAAAGGCTACAAATCCCATCATAAATCAAAATGGCGGACTTCCTGTTTGGTTTAGCACATGGTTCCAAGAGACTTTTTTGTACATCGTGGGCTCTTATGTATGCCTCTAAATTATCATAGCGCTAGGTGAAACGTACAACCAGGAATGCTTCGTTAAAGAGGAGTTTTTTAGCTCAAAATGTGATGCCCGGCCCCTACGGGACTTCCTGTTGGGTTTAGCACATGGCACCAAGAGACTTTTTTGTACATCGTGGGCTGTTACATTTGTCTCCAAATTTTCGTAGCTCTAGCTGCTTCGTACAACTGGGAATGCTTCATTAAGAAGGAATTTTTTCCTTTGCAAACTGTGCATGCCACGGCAACAGCGTGCGACAAAATAAAAAGCTTTCAATAACTTTTCATCTTCAACATCTTAAGATGAATCACACCAAGTTTGGAGATGATCGGATAAACTCTGTAGGAGGAGTTCGTTAAAATAAGACCCCTATGAAATGGCCCAAAAAATGGCAACACGTTCCAAAGTAAATCAAAATGGCGGACTTCCTGTTCGGTTTAGCATATGGTTCAAAAAGAGTTTTTTGTACCTTGAGGGCTGTTACATATGTCTTCAAATATTGGTAACTCTAGGTGAAATGTACAGCCGGGAATGCTTCATTAAGTTAGAATTTTGAAACACAAAATTTGATGCCTCGCCTCTGGCGGACTTCCTGTTAGGTTTAGCATATGGCACCAACAGGCTTTTTTGTAGATCATAGTCTGTTACATATGTGTACCAATTTTCGTAGCTCTAGATTAAACGTACCACCGGCAATGCTTCGTTAAGTAAGAATTTTGAAACTGTAAATTTGATGCCCCGCCACCGTCATATAGTATGTCAAAAACTTTAGATTTTTTACCATGATGTTGTCCCAGGTGTTGAGATGGTACAGCCCAAGTTTGAAGTCAATCGGGTTAACCGTGTAGGAGAAGCGGGCAAAAGTATGACCCCTGTAAATGTGCAAAAATGGGCCAAAATTGGACATTCAAATACTCATACCTCACTTCCTGTCTATTTTAGGGTACACATATCAAAGAGGTTTTTGTTCATCTGGATGTGCTACAGGTGCCACACAATTTTCGTAGCCATAGGACAATCGTAGCGGGACAGGGATCCGTTAAACCTATGTAGGTGGCGCTACAGAGCCATTTTTCTGTTATCATGTATGGCGACTTTAAAATATCAAATTTTTCGCCAGACCCGATCTGTGTGTAAAGTTTGGTGAGTTTTCGTTCATGTTTAGTGCCTCAAAAATGTGGTTGTTTGCGGAAAAGAATAATAACAAAGAAAAAGAAGAAGAAGAAGAAGAAGAATAATAATAAGAATTCCTTCAGGAACAATAGGGACCTCGCAGCGGTCGCTGCTCGGGCCCTAACTAGAGCTGCGAGCAGCTATAAAGGGCCCTCGCAACCCGGGCCACGTTGGGGTACTTGCACGTCGGGGTACTGGCACGTTGGGGTACTGTCAAATAGGACAAGGACCATCTAAAATGTTTTTGACAAGCCTTGTGTGTGCAAAGTTTAATCAAAACGCAAAATATGGTGCGCAATTCCCAAAATAAATTCAAAATGGCGGACTTCCTTTTAGGTTTAGCATACGGCTACAGAATACTTTTTGTAGGTCTTAAGCTAATAGGTATGCCTCCCAGTTTTCACAAATCTAGGTCAAGTCATCTTTAGTTGTGTATCGCTTGAATCATACAATTGGAAATGCTCCATAAAAATGCATAGAGGGCGCTATTGAGCACAACGTTGGGTTACTTGCACGTCAGGGTACTGGCACGTTGGGGTACTGTTACATGGAACAAGGACCATTTAAAATGTTAGTTTTTTCCATGCCTTGTCTGTGCAAAGTTTAATGAAAAAGGCCAAAAATGATGTATAATTCCCAAAATAAAATCAAAATAGCGGACTTCCTCTTTGGTTTGGCAAATGGCTACATAATACTTTTTTGTAGGTCTAGCATAATCATACAATCGGAAATGCTTCATAAAAATGTCTAGAGGGCGCTATTTATTGCAAATTGCACAATAAATCTCTAAAAATTCATGTTCATGACAAGTCTGATGTGTTTGCAAAGTTTCATGAGTTTTCATGTGTATATAAAAAAAAAAAGCAGCACTTGACAACTGTTACATGGAACAAGGACCATTTAAAATGTTAGTTTTTTCCATGCCTTGTCTGTGCAAAGTTTAATGAAAAAGGCCAAAAATGATGTATAATTCCCAAAATAAAATCAAAATAGCGGACTTCCTCTTTGGTTTGGCAAATGGCTACATAATACTTTTTTGTAGGTCTAGCATAATCATACAATCGGAAATGCTTCATAAAAATGTCTAGAGGGCGCTATTTATTGCAAATTGCACAATAAATCTCTAAAAATTCATGTTCATGACAAGTCTGATGTGTTTGCAAAGTTTCATGAGTTTTCATGTGTATAAAAAAAAAAAGCAGCACTTGACAAACAATGCATTGCTATGGCAACAGCGTGTTACAAAATAAAAAACTTTCGATTACTTTGCATCTTAAACATCTTAAGATGAAACACACCAAGTTTGAAGACAGTCGGATAAATTTTGTAGGAGGGGTTCGTTAAAATATGACCCCTGAAAAAGGCCACAAAAAATGGCAACAAATCCCATCATAAATCAAAATGGCAGACTACCTGTTTGGTTTAGCACATGGTTCCAAGAGACTTTTTTGTACATCATGGGCTCTTATGTATGCCTGCAAATTATCATAGCGCTAGGTGAAACGTACAACCGGGAATGCTTCGTTAAAGAGGAGTAATTAGCTCAAAATGTGATGCTCGGCCCCTGGGGGACTTCCTGTTGGGTTTAGCACATGGCACCAAGAGACTTTTTTGTACATCCTGGGCTGTTACATATGTCTACAATTTTTCGTCGCTCTAGCTGCTTCGTACAACTGGGAATGCTTCATTAAGAAGGATTTTTTTCCTTTGCAAAAAGTGCATGCCACGACAACAGCGTGTGACGAAATAAAAAACTTTCAATCACTTTTCATTTTCAACATCTTAAGATGAATCACACCAAGTTTGAAGATGATCGGATAAACTCTGTAGGAGGAGTTCGTTAAAATAAGACCCCAATGAAATGGCCAAAAAAATGGCAACACGTTCCAAAATAAATCAAAATGGTGGACTTCCTGTTAGGTTTAGCATATGGTTCAAAAAGAGTTTTTTGTACCTCGAAGGCTGTTATATACCTCTACAAATTTTGGTAACTCTATGTGAAACGTACAGCCGGGTATGCTTTGTTAAAGAGGAGTTTTTTAGCTCAAAATGTGATGCCCGGCCCCTGGGGGACTTCCTGTTGGGTTTAGCACAGGGCACCAAGAGACTTTTTTGTACATCTTGGGCTGTTACATATGTCTACAAATTTTCGTAGCTCTAGCTGCTTCGTACAAATGGGAATGCTTCTTTAAGGATATTTTTTTTTCCTTTAAAAACAGTGCATGCCATGACAACAGCGTGCAACGAAATACAAAGCTTTCAATAACTTTTCATCTTCAACATCTTAAGATGAATCACACCAAGTTTGAAGATGATCGGATAAACACTGTAGGAGGAGTTCGTTAAAATAAGACCCCAATGAAATGGCCAAAAAAATGGCAACACGTTCCAAAATAAATCAAAATGGTGGACTTCCTGTTAGGTTTAGCATATGGTTCAAAAAGAGTTTTTTGTAGGTCATAGCCTGTTACATATGTGTACCAATTTTCGTAGCTCTAGATTAAACGTACAACCGGCAATGCTTCGTGAAGTAAGAATTTTTAAACTCTAAATTTGATGCGCCGCCGCCGTCATATAGTATATCAAAAACTTTTCATTTTTCACAATGATGTTGTCCCAGGTGTTGAGATGGTACATCCCAAGTTTGAAGTCAATCGGGTTAACCGTGTAGGAGAAGCGGGCAAAAGTATGACCCCTGTAAATGTGCAAAAATTGGCAAAAAATGGACATTTAAATACTCATACCTCACTTTCTGTCTATTTTAGGGTACACACTTCAAAGAGGTTTTTGTTCATTGGGATGTGCTACAGGTGCCACACAATTTTCATAGCCGTCGGACAATTGTAGCGGGACAGGGATCCGTTTAACCTATGTAGGGGGCGCTAAGGAGCCATTTTTCTGTTATCATGTATGGCGACTTTAAAATATCAAATTTTTCGCCAGGCCTGATGTGCGTGTAAAGTTTGGTGAGTTTTCGGTCACGTTTAGTGTCTCAAAAATGCGATTGTTTGCGGAGAAGAATAATAAGAATAAGAATAATAACTAGAGCTGCGAGCAGCTATAAAGGGCCCTCGCAACCCGGGCCACGTTGGGGTATTTGCACGTCGGGGTACTGGCATGTTGGGGTACTGTCAAATAGGAAACCATCTAAATTTTAAACGTTTTTGCCATGCTTTGTGTTTGTAAAGTTTCATGGAAAGGCCAAAAATGATGCACAATTAACAAAATAAAATCAAAATGGATTGGCACATGGCTATATAGAATACTTTTTGAATATATTAGGCATGCCTGCCAATATTCACACATCTAGCTGAATCATATAATCGGAAAGACTTCATAAAAATGTCTAGAGGGCGCTATTGAAGCATTTATTGCAAATTTAATAAGAAATCTCTAAAATATTCATGCTTATGACAAGCCTGATGTGTGTGTAAAGTTTCATGAGTTTTTGCACATGTTTAGACCAAAAAAAAAAAAGCAGCATTTTACTTGGCAAACAATCCATCGCCATGAAACGGCGTGCGACAAAATAAATAACTTCCGATAACTTTGTATCTTAAACATCTTAAGATGAAGCACACCAAGTTTGAAGACAGTCGGATAAATTTTGTAGGAGGAGTTCGTTAAAAATGACCCCTAAAAAAGGCCACAAAAAATGGCTACAAATCCTAACGTAAATCAAAATGGCGGACTTCCTGTTTGGTTTAGCAGATGGTTCCAAGAGACTTTTTTGTACATCGTGGGCTCTTATGTATGCCACTAAATTATCATAGCGCTAGGTGAAACGTACAACCGGGAATGCTTCGTTAAAGAGGAGTTTTTTACCTCAAAATGTGATGACCGGCCCCTACGGGACTTCCTGTTGGGTTTAGCACATGGCACCAAGAGACTTTTTTGTACATCGTGGGCTGTTAAATTTGTCTCCAAATTTTCGTAGCTCTAGCTGCTTCGTACAACTGGGAATGCTTCATTAAGAGGGAATTTTTTCCTTCGCAATCTGTGCATGCCACGGCAACAGGGTGCGACGAAATAAAAAGCTTTCAATAACTTTTCATATTCAACATTTTAAGAGGAATCACACCAAGTTTGGAGATGATCGGATAAACTCTGTAGGAGGAGTTCGTTAAAATGAGACCCCTATGAAATGGCCCAAAAAATGGCAACACGTTCCAAAGTAAATCAAAATGGCGGACTTCCTGTTCGGTTTAGCATATGGTTCAAAAAGAGTTTTTTGTACCTTGAGGGCTGTTACATATGTCTTCAAATGTTGGTAACTCTAGGTGAAATGTACAGCCGGGAATGCTTCATTAAATAAGAATTTTGAAACACAAAATTTGATGCCTCGCCTCTGGCGGACTTCCTGTTAGGTTTAGCATATGGCACCAACAGGCTTTTTTGTAGATCATAGTCTGTTACATATGTGTACCAATTTTCATGGCTCTCAATTAAACGTACCACCGGCAATGCTTTGTTAAGTAAGAATTTTGAAACTGTAAATTTGATGCCCCGCCACCGTCATATAGTATGTCAAAAACTTTTTATTTTTTACCATGATGTTGTCCCAGGTGTTGAGATGGTACAGCCCAAGTTTGAAGTCAATCGGGTTAACCGTGTAGGAGAAGCGGGCAAAAGTATGACCCCTGTAAATGTGCAAAAATGGGCCAAAATTGGACATTCAAATACTCATACCTCACTTCCTGTCTATTTTAGGGTACACATATCAAAGAGGTTTTTGTTCATCTGGATGTGCTACAGGTGCCACACAATTTTCGTAGCCATAGGATAATCGTAGCGGGACAGGGATCCGTTAAACCTATGTAGGTGGCGCTACAGAGCCATTTTTCTGTTATCATGTATGGCGACTTTAAAATATCAAATTTTTCGCCAGGCCCGATCTGCGTGTAAAGTTTGGTGAGTTTTCGTTCATGTTTAGTGCCTCAAAAATGTGGTTGTTTGCGGAAAAGAATAATAACAAAGAAAAAGAAGAAGAAGAAGAATAATAACTAGAGCTGCGAGCAGCTATAAAGGGCCCTCGCAACCCGGGCCACGTTGGGGTACTTGCACGTCGGGGTACTGGCACGTTGGGGTACTGTCAAATAGGACAAGACCATCTAAAATGTTTTTGACAAGCCTTGTGTGTGCAAAGTTTAATCAAAACGCAAAATATGGTGTGCAATTCCCAAAATAAATTCAAAATGGTGGACTTCCTTTTAGGTTTAGCATACGGCTACAGAATACCTTTTGTAGGTCTTAAGCTAATAGGTATGCCTCCCAGTTTTCATAAATCTTGGTCAAGTCATCTTTAGTTGTGTATCGCTTGAATCATACAATTGGAAATGCTCCATAAAAATGCATAGAGGGCGCTATTGAGCACAACGTTGGGTTACTTGCACGTCAGGGTACTGGCACGTTGGGGTACTGTTACATGGAACAAGGACCATTTAAAATGTTAGTTTTTTCCATGGCTTGTCTGTGCAAAGTTTAATGAGAAAGGCCAAAAATGATGTATAATTCCCAAAATAAAATCAAAATAGCGGACTTCCTCTTTGGTTTGGCAAATGGCTACATAATACTTTTTTGTAGGTCTAGCATAATCATACAATCGGAAATGCTTCATAAAAATGTCTAGAGGGCGCTATTTATTGCAAATTGCACAATAAATCTCTAAAAATTCATGTTCATGACAAGTCTGATGTGTTTGCAAAGTTTCATGAGTTTTCATGTGTATAAAAAAAAAAAAAAAGCAGCACTTGACAACTGTTACATGGAACAAGGACCATTTAAAATGTTACTTTTTTCCATGCCTTGTCTGTGCAAAGTTTAATGAAAAAGGCCAAAAATTATGTATAATTCCCAAAATAAAATCAAAATAGCGGACTTCCTCTTTGGTTTGGCAAATGGCTACATAATACTTTTTTGTAGGTCTAGCATAATCATACAATCGGAAAGGCTTCATAAAAATGTCTAGAGGGCGCTATTTATTGCAAATTGCACAATAAATCTCTGAAAATTCATGTTCATGACGAGTCTGATGTGTTTGCAAAGTTTCATGAGTTTTCATGTGTATAAAAAAAAAAAGCAGCACTTGACAAACAATGCATTGCTATGGCAACAGCGTGTTACAAAATAAAAAACTTTCGATTACTTTGCATCTTAAACATCTTAAGATGAAACACACCAAGTTTGAAGACAGTCGGATAAATTTTGTAGGAGGGGTTCGTTAAAATATGACCCCTGAAAAAGGCCACAAAAAATGGCAACAAATCCCATCATAAATCAAAATGGCAGACTTCCTGTTTGGTTTAGCACATGGTTCCAAGAGACTTTTTTGTACATCGTGGGCTCTTATGTATGCCTGCAAAAGAGGAGTTTTTTAGCTCAAAATGTGATGCCCGGCCCCTGGGGGACTTCCTGTTAGGTTAAGCACATGGCACCAAGAGACTTTTTTGTACATCCTGGACTGTTACATATGTCTACAATTTTTCGTCGCTCTAGCTGCTTCGTACAACTGGGAATGCTTCATTAATAAGATTTTTTTTCCTTTACAAAAAGTGCATGCCACGACAACAGCGTGTGACGAAATAAAAAACTTTCAATCACTTTTCATTTTCAACATCTTAAGATGAATCACACCAAGTTTGAAGATGATCGGATAAACTCTGTAGGAGGAGTTTGTTAAAATATGACCCCTATGAAATGGCCCAAAAAAATGGCAACACATTCCAAAGTAAATCAAAATGGCGGACGTCCTGTTAGGTTTAGCATATGGTTCAAAAAGAGTTTTTTGTACCTCGAGGGCTGTTATATACCTCTACAAATTTTGGTAACTCTATGTGAAACGTACAGCCGGGTATGCTTTGTTAAAGAGGAGTTTTTTAGCTCAAAATGTGATGCCCGGCCCCTGGGGGACTTCCTGTTGGGTTTAGCACAGGG
The DNA here is from genome assembly GCF_051991245.1 of Festucalex cinctus. Lineage (NCBI taxonomy): Eukaryota > Metazoa > Chordata > Actinopteri > Syngnathiformes > Syngnathidae > Festucalex > Festucalex cinctus. The sequence goes on from NC_135417.1 coordinate 24,001,189, forward strand.
CACCAAGAGACTTTTTTGTACATCTTGGGCTGTTACATATGTCTACAAATTTTCGTAGCTCTAGCTGCTTCGTACAAATGGGAATGCTTCTTTAAGGATATTTTTTTTCCTTTAAAAACAGTGCATGCCATGACAACAGTGTGCGACGAAATACAAAGCTTTCAATAACTTTTCATCTTCAACATCTTAAGATGAATCACACCAAGTTTGAAGATGATCGGATAAACACTGTAGGAGGAGTTCGTTAAAATAAGACCCCAATGAAATGGCCAAAAAAATGGCAACACGTTCCAAAATAAATCAAAATGGTGGATTTCCTGTTAGGTTTAGCATATGGTTCAAAAAGAGTTTTTTGTAGGTCATAGCCTGTGACATATGTGTACCAATTTTCGTAGCTCTAGATTAAACGTACAACCGGCAATGCTTCGTGAAGTAAGAATTTTTAAACTCTAAATTTGATGCGCCGCCACCGTCATATAGTATATCAAAAACTTTTCATTTTTCACAATGATGTTGTCCCAGGTGTTGAGATGGTACATCCCAAGTTTGAAGTCAATCGGGTTAACCGTGTAGGAGAAGCGGGCAAAAGTATGACCCCTGTAAATGTGCAAAAATTGGCAAAAATTGGACATTTAAATACTCATACCTCACTTTCTGTCTATTTTAGGGTACACACTTCAAAGAGGTTTTTGTTCATTGGGATGTGCTACAGGTGCCACACAATTTTCATAGCCGTCGGACAATCGTAGCGGGACAGGGATCCGTTTAACCTATGTAGGGGGCGCTAAGGAGCCATTTTTCTGTTATCATGTATGGCGACTTTAAAATATCAAATTTTTCGCCAGGCCTGATGTGCGTGTAAAGTTTGGTGAGTTTTCGTTCACGTTTAGTGTCTCAAAAATGCGATTGTTTGCGGAGAAGAAAAAGAAGAATAACTAGAGCTGCGAGCAGCTATAAAGGGCCCTCGCAACCCGGGCCACGTTGGGGTATATGCAAGTCGGGGGACTTGCACGTTGGGGTACTGTTAAATAGACAAGGACCATGGAAAATAGAAATGCATTTGCCGTGCCTTGTGTGTAAAAAGGTGCAGTAAAAGGCCAAAAATGATGCACAATTCCCAAAATAAATTCAAAAGTGTGGACTTTCTGATGTGTGTGCAAAGTTTCATGAAAAGTCGCTCGTTTGATATTCAAAACCAGCATCTGTTTATTTGAAAACATTGCATGGCACAGAGATGGTGTGTGATCAAATAAAAAGCTTTTTGATGACTCTTAATGTGGTGTCGCTGTGCAACACATATGTATTCATGACATAGTGAAGTATTGTGACAGTTTTGTAGGGTCCAGCAAACAGTAAATGTGTGACAGTTATTCAAGAAAAAATGTAGCTTTGAAGCAGGCTAACCAATGACATCATCTAAAGGGGAAAAAAGCACATGAGCAAGCATAGGTATAAGTAGAGGAGAAAAAGAGATGAAAGAAGTGCGAGAGATGGAACAGGAGAGGAATGCAGCTGTTTATGTATAGCTGTTGTAACAGGACAGATTAAATAACACTTTAACCTGGGGTTAACAGCGCCCTAGGACAGATAAACTCTTTAGTGTAAAAGTTTTCTGGGACAGATGAATCCCTTGGGGTCAAAGAGTTTGGGTTAGCACATAGTCTGTCTTAGGATAATGTAACCTCCATGGATGAATTAGTCCTAGGACGCTTTGACCTGCGGGCTAAAACTTCAGGGGGGTTAACCTGTCCTGTTATATTGTGATCATCGTCTTCGTGCATGTCCTCAGTGGCTTCTTCTGTCTGTGTGGCAGCATTTGATACATCTGTAGAACAAAAAAGAATGAAGAATCATGTTAGATCTGTGAAGTTTGGTTGTCTTAGGTGTAGTTTACAGAACAGTCGTGTGCATATTTTTAGCATGGTAGTGTCTTAATACAAATGCATATTATGTAATGCACTGTATATGGATATTACAGACGTAATATTTGACGGTGATCTTATATTCATAGTTTTTGCCCGTTAATAAATAATATAGCTAGTAAGTAATAAGACACGCAAAAATGGTATAGTTGAATCCTCTGGGTCAAAAAGCAATGTTTTAGGATTGTGTGATGAAATGATGAATAAAAGTAAGGATACGACAGGTACATAAATGGTTATATATACACACGGACATATATATTTATATAGTATAACAGTGCCGCATGTATTGGTTTTAAGGAAAGAGTTGAAAAGCAGTGTTCAGAAAAAAGCATAAGACGCACAAAGTACCATTTCACTACATGTAATAAGTTGTCAAGTAGACATGTGAATTAAGTGGTTAAGATAGTGGCTACTGTGCAAGTAAGCTTCAATTGTCTCTAAAAGGTTAGCATATGTGTTCTACATGATATCAATGGCTAGACGTGCTCGTGGAGAAACATTACAAACAGAAAAACACACTAAAGGTGCCTTTAACAAACCTGTTAATAAATGAGAACTTAATACATATATGTATGGCATACTGTATATGATTGAGAAAGTTGTCCTGTTTAGTTTATGTATTGTATACTTACGGAAAAAAGTTGGCAATCTTTGCGTATGGAGATGATTAGAGGGTCTTTATCAAAAGAGAATTTGCTTGTTGATTTGTGCATGTTCTGTAGAAAAGCAAAGGAGTAGAAATAAATACAGTATCATACTTCATAAACATACAAGAAATTTGTAGCTGTATTAACCATTGTTGGTATTTGAAGTGATAATTTAGGAATAGAAGTGTAGTGATTGCAGAATTTATAGAGTGCTTACCTTGTATGACTTTGTAGATGGAAATGTCTTTTGTTGAAAGAGCTCTTTGTTGTCTACTATATATGCAAGGACAAGCATAAGTAGGTGTGGTTATGAAGTACTTGACCATTGAAATAAAGCAGTGGTATCAAATGTATGGACCGTGGTTTGGCTCAGGCCTGCAAAGGGGTTTAATGTGGCACAAGAGATAATCTTGTAAGGTACAAAAAATAATAATAATATAATAGGTATGCCTCTGAGTTTTCACAAATCTAGGTCAAGTCAAGTCATCTTTAGTTATTTTGCGCTTGAATCATCCAATCGGAAATGCTCCATAAAAAATGTATAGAGGGTGCGATTTATTGCAAATTGCACAAGAAATCTCTAAAAATTCATGTTAATGACAAGTCTGATGTGTGTGCAAAGTTTCACGAGTTTTCACACATGTATAGATAAAAAAAAACAAAGCAGCACTTTACTTGGCAACCAATGCATCGCTATAGCAGCAGCGTGCGACAAAATAAAAAACTTTCGATAAATTTGCATCTTAAACATCTTAAGATGAAACACACCAAGTTTGAACACGGTCGGATGAATTTTGTAGGAGGAGTTAAAATATGACCCCTGAAAAAGGCCACAAAAAAAGTCTACAAATCCCATCATAAATCAAAATGGCGGACTTCCTGTTTGGTTTAGCACATGGTTCCAAGAGACTTTTTTGTACATCGTGGGCTCTTATGTATGCCTCTAAATTATCATAGCGCTAGGTGAAACGTACAACCGGGAATGCTTCGTTAAAGAGGAGTTTTTTAGCTCAAAATGTGATGCCCGGCCCCTACGGGACTTCCTGTTGGGTTTAGCACATGGCACCAAGAGACTTTTTTGTACATCGTGGGCTGTTACATTTGTCTCCAAATTTTCGTAGCTCTAGCTGCTTCGTACAACTGGGAATGCTTCATTAAGAAGTAATTTTTTCCTTTGCAAACTGTGCATGCCACGGCAACAGCGTGCGACAAAATAAAAAGCTTTCAATAACTTTTCATCTTCAACATCTTAAGATGAATCACACCAAGTTTGGAGATGATCGGATAAACTCTGTAGGAGGAGTTCGTTAAAATAAGACCCCTATGAAATGGCCCAAAAAATGGCAACACGTTCCAAAGTAAATCAAAATGGCGGACTTCCTGTTCGGTTTAGCATATGGTTCAAAAAGAGTTTTTTGTACCTTGAGGGCTGTTACATATGTCTTCAAATATTGGTAACTCTAGGTGAAATGTACAGCCGGGAATGCTTCATTAAGTTAGAATTTTGAAACACAAAATTTGATGCCTCGCCTCTGGCGGACTTCCTGTTAGGTTTAGCATATGGCACCAACAGGCTTTTTTGTAGATCATAGTCTGTTACATATGTGTACCAATTTTCGTAGCTCTAGATTAAACGTACCACCGGCAATGCTTCGTTAAGTAAGAATTTTGAAACTGTAAATTTGATGCCCCGCCACCGTCATATAGTATGTCAAAAACTTTAGATTTTTTACCATGATGTTGTCCCAGGTGTTGAGATGGTACAGCCCAAGTTTGAAGTCAATCGGGTTAACCGTGTAGGAGAAGCGGGCAAAAGTATGACCCCTGTAAATGTGCAAAAATGGGCCAAAATTGGACATTCAAATACTCATACCTCACTTCCTGTCTATTTTAGGGTACACATATCAAAGAGGTTTTTGTTCATCTGGATGTGCTACAGGTGCCACACAATTTTCGTAGCCATAGGACAATCGTAGCGGGACAGGGATCCGTTAAACCTATGTAGGTGGCGCTACAGAGCCATTTTTCTGTTATCATGTATGGCGACTTTAAAATATCTAATTTTTCGCCAGACCCGATCTGCGTGTAAAGTTTGGTGAGTTTTCGTTCATGTTTAGTGCCTCAAAAATGTGGTTGTTTGCGGAAAAGAATAATAACAAAGAAGAAGAAGAAGAACTAGAGCTGCGAGCAGCTATAAAGGGCCCTCGCAACCTGGGCCACGTTGGGGTACTTGCACGTCGGGGTACTGGCACGTTGGGGTACTGTCAAATCGGACAAGGACCATCTAAAATGTTTTTGACAAGCTTTGTGAGTGCAAAAGGCCAAAGATGGTGTGCAATTCCCAAAATAAATTCAAAATGGCGGACTTCCTTTTAGGTTTAGCATACGGCTACAGAATACTTTTTGTAGGTCTTAAGCTAATAGGTATGCCTCCCAGTTTTCACAAATCTAGGTCAAGTCATCTTTAGTTGTGTATCGCTTGAATCATACAATTGGAAATGCTCCATAAAAATGCATAGAGGGCGCTATTGAGCACAACGTTGGGTTACTTGCACGTCAGGGTACTGGCACGTTGGGGTACTGTTACATGGAACAAGGACCATTTAAAATGTTAGTTTTTTCCATGCCTTGTCTGTGCAAAGTTTAATGAAAGAGGCCAAAAATGATGTATAATTCCCAAAATAAAATCAAAATAGCGGACTTCCTCTTTGGTTTGGCAAATGGCTACATAATACTTTTTTGTAGGTATTAGGCTGATAGGGGTCTGTCCTAATTTTCACAAATCTAGCAGAATCATACAATCGGAAATACTTCATAAAAATGTCTAGAGGGCGCTATTTATTGCAAATTGCACAATAAATCTCTAAAAATTCATGTTCATGACAAGTCTGATGTGTTTGCAAAGTTTCATAAGTTTTCACACATGTATAGATAAAAAAACAAAGCAGCACTTCACTTGGCAAACTGCATCGCTATAGCAGCAGCGTGCGACAAAATAAAAAACTTTTGATAACTTTGCATCTTAAACATCTTAAGATGAAACACACCAAGTTTGAAGACGGTCGGATGAACTTTGTACGAGGAGTTCGTTAAAATATGACAACTGAAAAAGGCCACAAAAAATGGCAACAAATCCCATCGTAAATCAAAATGGCAGACTTCCTGTTTGGTTTATCACATGGTTCCAAGAGACTTTTTTGTACATCGTGGGCTCTTATGTATGCCTGCAAATTATCATCGCGCTAGGTGAAACGTACAACCGGGAATGCTTCGTTAAAGAGGAGTTTTCTAGCTCAAAATGTGATGCCCGGCCCCTGGGGGACTTCCTGTTGGGTTTAGCACATGGCACCAAGAGACTTTTTTGTACACTGTGGGCTGTTACATATGTCTACAATTTTTTGTAGCTCTAGCTACTTCGTACAACTGGGAATGCTTCATTAAGAGGGATTTTTTTCCTTTGCAAAAAGTGCATGCCACGACAACAGCGTGCGACGAAATAAAGAGCTTTCAATAACTTTTCATCCTCAACATCTTAAGATGAGTCACACCAAGTTTGAAGATGATCGGATAAACTCTGTAGGAGGAGTTCGTTAAAATATGACCCCTATGAAATGGCCCAAAAAATGGCAACACATTCCAAAGTAAATAAAAATGGCGGACATCCTGTTAGGTTTAGCATATGGTTCAAAAAGAGTTTTTTGTACCTCGAGGGCTGTTATATACCTCTACAAATTTTGGTAACTCTAGGTGAAACGTACAGCAGGGTATGCTTTGTTAAAGAGGAGTTTTTTAGCTTAAAATGTGATGCCCGGCCCCTGGGGGACTTCCTGTTGGGTTTAGCACAGGGCACCAAGAGACTTTTTTGTACATCTTGGGCTGTTACATATGTCTACAAATTTTCGTAGCTCTAGCTGCTTCGTACAACTGGCAATGCTTCTTTAAGGATATTTTTTTTCCTTTGCAAACAGTGCATGCCATGACAACAGCGTGCGACGAAATACAAAGCTTTCAATAACTTTTCATCTTCAACATCTTAAGATGAATCACACCAAGTTTGAAGATGATCGGATAAACACTGTAGGAGGAGTTCGTTAAAATAAGACCCCAATGAAATGGCCAAAAAAATGGCAACACGTTCCAAAATAAATCAAAATGGCGGACTTCCTGTGAGGTTTAGCATATGGTTCAAAAAGAGTTTTTTGTAGGTCATAGCCTGTTACATATGTGTACAAATTTTCGTAGCTCTAGATTAAACGTACAACCGGCAATGCTTCATGAAGTAAGAATTTTTAAACTCTAAATTTGATGCGTCGCCGACGTCATATAGTATATCAAAAACTTTAGATTTTTTACAATGATGTTGTCCCATGTGTTGAGATGGTCCATCCCAAGTTTGAAGTTAATCGGGTTAACCGTGTAGGAGAAGCGGGCAAAAGTATGACCCCTGTAAATGTGCAAAACTGGGCCAAAATTGGACAGTCAGATGATCATACCTCACTTTCTGTCTATTTTAGGGTACACACATCAAAGAGGTTTTTGTTCATCTGGATGTGCTACGGGTGCCACACAATTTTCGTCGCCATAGGACAATCGTAGCGGGACAGGGATCCGTTTAACCTATGTAGGTGGCGCTATGGAGCCATTTTTCTGTTATCATGTATGGCGACTTTAAAATATCAAATTTTTCGCCAGGCCTGATGTGCGTGTAAAGTTTGGTGAGTTTTCGTTCACGTTTAGCGTCTCAAAAATGCGATTGTTTGCGGAGAAGAATAATAACTAGAGCTGCGAGCAGCTATAAAGGGCCCTCGCAACCCGGGCCACGTTGGGGTATTTGCACGTCGGGGTACTGGCATGTTGGGGTACTGTCAAATAGGAAACCATCTAAATTTTAAACATTTTTGCCATGCTTTGTGTTTGTAAAGTTTCATGGAAAGGCCAAAAATGATGCACAATTAACAAAATAAAATCAAAATGGATTGGCACATGGCTATATAGAATACTTTTTGAATATATTAGGCATGCCTGCCAATATTCACACATCTAGCTGAATCATATAATCGGAAAGACTTCATAAAAATGTCTAGAGGGTGCTATTGAACCATTTATTGCAAATTTAATAAGAAATCTCTAAAATATTCATGCTTATGACAAGCCTGATGTGTGTGTAAAGTTTCATGAGTTTTTGCACATGTTTAGACCAAAAAAAAAAGCAGCATTTTACTTGGCAAACAATGCATCGCCATGAAACGGCGTGGGACAAAATAAATAACTTTCGATAACTTTGTATCTTAAACATCTTAAGATGAAGCACAGCAAGTTTGAAGACAGTCGGATAAATTTTGTAGGAGGAGTTCGTTAAAATATGACCCCTAAAAAAGGCCACAAAAAATGGCTACAAATCCCAACGTAAATCAAAATGGCGGACTTCCTGTTTGTTTTGGAAGATGGTTCCAAGAGACTATTTTGTACATCGTGGGCTCTTATGTATGCCTCTAAATTATCATAGCGCTAGGTGAAACGTACAACCGGGAATGCTTCGTTAAAGAGGAGTTTTTTACCTCAAAATGTGATGACCGGCCCTTACGGGACTTCCTGTTGGGTTTAGCACATGGCACCAAGAGACTTTTTTGCACATTGTGGGCTGTTAAATTTGTCTCCAAATTTTCGTAGCTCTAGCTGCTTCGTACAACTGTGAATGCTTCATTAAGAGGGAATTTTTTCCTTTGCAAACTGTGCATGCCACGGCAACAGCGTGCGACGAAATAAAAAGCTTTCAATAACTTTTCATCTTCAACATTTTAAGATGAATCACACCAAGTTTGGAGATGATCGGATAAACTGTGTAGGAGGAGTTCGTTAAAATAAGACCCCTATGAAATGGCCCAAAAAATGGCAACACGTTCCAAAGTAAATCAAAATGGCGGACTTCCTGTTCGGTTTAGCATATGGTTCAAAAAGAGTTTTTTGTACCTTGAGGGCTGTTACATATGTCTTCAAATGTTGGTAACTCTAGGTGAAATGTACAGCCGGGAATGCTTCATTAAATAAGAATTTTGAAACACAAAATTTGATGCCTCGCCTCTGGCGGACTTCCTGTTAGGTTTAGCATATGGTTCAAAAAGAGTTTTTTGTAGATCATAGTCTGTTACATATGTGTACCAATTTTCGTGGCTCTCAATTAAACGTACCACGGCAATGCTTTGTTAAGTAAGAATTTTGAAACTGTAAATTTGATGCCCCGCCACCGTCATATAGTATGTCAAAAACTTTAGATTTTTTACCATGATGTTGTCCCAGGTGTTGAGATGGTACAGCCCAAGTTTGAAGTCAATCGGGTTAACCGTGTAGGAGAAGCGGGCAAAAGTATGACCCCTGTAAATGTGCAAAAATTGGCAAAAATTGGACATTTAAATACTCATACCTCACTTTCTGTCTATTTTAGGGTACACACTTCAAAGAGGTTTTTGTTCATTGGGATGTGCTACAGGTGCCACACAATTTTCATAGCCGTCGGACAATCGTAGCGGGACAGGGATCCGTTTAACCTATGTAGGGGGCGCTAAGGAGCCATTTTTCTGTTATCATGTATGGCGACTTTAAAATATCAAATTTTTCGCCAGGCCTGATGTGCGTGTAAAGTTTGGTGAGTTTTCGGTCACGTTTAGTGTCTCAAAAATGTGATTGTTTGCGGAGAAGAAAAAGAAGAATAATAAGAAGAATTCCTACAAAAACAATAGGGCCTCGCAGCGGCACCGCCGCCGCCGCTGCTCGGGCCCTAATAAGAATAATAATAATAAGAATAATAATAAGAAGAATTCCTACAAAAACAATAGGGCCTCGCAGCGGCACCGCCGCCGCCGCTGCTCGGGCCCTAATAATAATAAGAATTCCTTCAGGAACAATAGGGACCTCGCAGCGGTCGCTGCTCGGGCCCTAATAAGAATTCCTTCAGGAACAATAGGGACCTCGCAGCGGTCGCTGCTCGGGCCCTAATAATAAGAAGAATTCCTACAAAAACAATAGGGCCTCGCAGCGGCACCGCCGCCGCCGCTGCTCGGGCCCTAACTAGAGCTGCGAGCAGCTATAAAGGGCCCTCGCAACCCGGGCCACGTTGGGGTACTTGCACGTCGGGATACTGGCACGTTGGGGTACTGTCAAATAGGACAAGGACCATCTAAAATGTTTTTGACAAGCCTTGTGTGTGCAAAGTTTAATCAAAACGCAAAATATGGTGCGCAATTCCCAAAATAAATTCAAAATGGCGGACTTCCTTTTAGGTTTAGCATACGGCTACAGAATACTTTTTGTAGGTCTTAAGCTAATAGGTATGCCTCCCAGTTTTCACAAATCTAGGTCAAGTCATCTTTAGTTGTGTATCGCTTGAATCATACAATTGGAAATGCTCCATAAAAATGCATAGAGGGCGCTATTGAGCACAACGTTGGGTTACTTGCACGTCAGGGTACTGGCACGTTGGGGTACTGTTACATGGAACAAGGACCATTTAAAATGTTAGTTTTTTCCATGCCTTGTCTGTGCAAAGTTTAATGAAAAAGGCCAAAAATGATGTATAATTCCCAAAATAAAATCAAAATAGCGGACTTCCTCTTTGGTTTGGCAAATGGCTACATAATACTTTTTTGTAGGTCTAGCATAATCATACAATCGGAAATGCTTCATAAAAATGTCTAGAGGGCGCTATTTATTGCAAATTGCACAATAAATCTCTGAAAATTCATGTTCATGACAAGTCTGATGTGTTTGCAAAGTTTCATGAGTTTTCATGTGTATAAAAAAAAAAAAAAGCAGCACTTGACAACTGTTACATGGAACAAGGACCATTTAAAATGTTAGTTTTTTCCATGCCTTGTCTGTGCAAAGTTGAATGAAAAAGGCCAAAAATGATGTATAATTCCCAAAATAAAATCAAAATAGCGGACTTCCTCTTTGGTTTGGCAAATGGCTACATAATACTTTTTTGTAGGTCTAGCATAATCATACAATCGGAAATGCTTCATAAAAAGGTCTAGAGGGCGCTATTTATTGCAAATTGCACAATAAATCTCTGAAAATTCATGTTCATGACAAGTCTGATGTGTTTGCAAAGTTCCATGAGTTTTCATGTGTATAAAAAAAAAAAAAGCAGCACTTGACAAACAATGCATTGCTATGGCAACAGCGTGTTACAAAATAAAAAACTTTCGATTACTTTGCATCTTAAACATCTTAAGATGAAACACACCAAGTTTGAAGACAGTCGGATAAATTTTGTAGGAGGGGTTCGTTAAAATATGACCCCTGAAAGTTTTTCCTTGCCCGGTTGGAGGGTTAGATCAGGGGATGTCGCAACTTGTTTGTGGTTAAGTGCTACAGAAGTAAATGTGTCTTAACAACCTCATGATTGAATGTGTTTTCAATTCTCTAGGATGTGATTGGATTGTATCAATTAAATGTTCTTATAACTGATTCAGTGAGTAGTAAAAATAGTGTGTCAAGTATAATGACATGAAATATAAGGAATACAAAAAACAAAACAAGAACCCTCTAAATTACACATTTTGTTCCAGGCTTTATGTGCGTGCATAGTTTGAGTATACACCTAGGTTTAGGCCAGGAGTGTTCAAACCTTTTGCAAAGAGGGCCGGGTATGGTAAGGTGAAAATGTGTGGGGCCTAATCAACCATTTAGTTTAGCCTGACATAATTTTTTTACATGCATATGTAAATATATATATGTGGACAAATGTGTACATATGTCTACAAATTTTTGTAGCTCGAGCTGCTTCGTCCAACTGGGAACGCTGCATTAAGAAGGATGTTTTTTTCCTTTGCCAACAGTGCATGCCATGACAACAGCGTGCAACGAAATAAAAAGCTTTCAATAACTTTTCATCGTCAACATCTTAAGATGAATCACACCAAGTTTGAAGATGATCGGATAAACTCTGTAGGAGGAGTTCGTTAAAATAAGACCCCTATGAAATGGCCAAAAAAATGGCAACATGTTCCAAAGTAAATCAAAATGGCAGACTTCCTGTTAGGTTTAGCATATGGTTCTAAAAGAGTTTTTTGTACCTCGAGGGCTGTTACATATGTCTCCAAATTTTGGTCACTCTAGGTGAAACGTACAGCCGGAAATGGTTCATTAAGTAAAAATTTTGAAATGCAAAATTTGATGCCCTGCCTCTGGCGGACTTCCTGTTAGGTTTAGCATATGGCACCATAAAGGGCCCTCGCAACCCGTGCCACGTTGGGGTATTTGCACGTCGGGGTACTGGCACGTTAGGGTACTGTTTCATAAGAAACCGTCTAAATTGTAAATGTTTTGCCATGCTTTTTGTGTTTGTTCACATTGCTATGGAATGCTTTGTCGAGGTATTCGGCTGATAGGTATGCCTCCCAATATTCACACATCTAGCTGAATCATATAAAAAAAAAAATTCTTTGCAAACAATGCATCGCTACAGCAAAGGCGTGCCACGTTGGGGTACTTGCACGTCGGGGTACTGGCACGTTGGGGTACTGTCAAATAGGACAAGGACCATCTAAAATGTTTTTGACAAGCCTTGTGTGTGCAAAGTTTAATCAAAACGCAAAATATGGTGCGCAATTCCCAAAATAAATTCAAAATGGCGGACTTCCTTTTAGGTTTAGCATACGGCTACAGAATACTTTTTGTAGGTCTTAAGCTAATAGGTATGCCTCCCAGTTTTCACAAATCTAGGTCAAGTCATCTTTAGTTGTGTATCGCTTGAATCATACAATTGGAAATGCTCCATAAAAATGCATAGAGGGCGCTATTGAGCACAACGTTGGGTTACTTGCACGTCAGGGTACTGGCACGTTGGGGTACTGTTACATGGAACAAGGACCATTTAAAATGTTACTTTTTTCCATGCCTTGTCTGTGCAAAGTTTAATGAAAAAGGCCAAAAATGATGTATAATTCCCAAAATAAAATCAAAATAGCGGACTTCCTCTTTGGTTTGGCAAATGGCTACATAATACTTTTTTGTAGGTCTAGCATAATCATACAATCGGAAATGCTTCATAAAAATGTCTAGAGGGCGCTATTTATTGCAAATTGCACAATAAATCTCTGAAAAATTCATGTTCATGACAAGTCTGATGTGTTTGCAAAGTTTCATGAGTTTTCATGTGTATAAAAAAAAAAAAAAGCAGCACTTGACAACTGTTACATGGAACAAGGACCATTTAAAATGTTAGTTTTTTCCATGCCTTGTCTGTGCAAAGTTGAATGAAAAAGGCCAAAAATGATGTATAATTCCCAAAATAAAATCAAAATAGCGGACTTCCTCTTTGGTTTGGCAAATGGCTACATAATACTTTTTTGTAGGTCTAGCATAATCATACAATCGGAAATGCTTCATAAAAATGTCTAGAGGGCGCTATTTATTGCAAATTGCACAATAAATCTCTGAAAATTCATGTTCATGACAAGTCTGATGTGTTTGCAAAGTTTCATGAGTTTTCATGTGTATAAAAAAAAAAAAAAAACAGCACTTGACAAACAATGCATTGCTATGGCAACAGCGTGTTACAAAATAAAAAACTTTCGATTACTTTGCATCTTAAACATCTTAAGATGAAACACACCAAGTTTGAAGACAGTCGGATAAATTTTGTAGGAGGGGTTCGTTAAAATATGACCCCTGAAAAAGGCCACAAAAAATGGCAACAAATCCCATCATAAATCAAAATGGCAGACTTCCTGTTTGGTTTAGCACATAGTTCCAAGAGACTTTTTTGTACATCATGGGCTCTTATGTATGCCTGCAAATTATCATAGCGCTAGGTGAAACGTACAACCGGGAATGCTTCGTTAAAGAGGAGTTTTTTAGCTCAAAATGTGATGCCCGGCCCCTGGGGGACTTCCTGTTAGGTTAAGCACATGGCACCAAGAGACTTGTTACATATGTCTACAATTTTTCGTCGCTCTAGCTGCTTCGTACAACTGGGAATGCTTCATTAATAAGATTTTTTTTCCTTTGCAAAAAGTGCATGCCACGACAACAGCGTGTGACGAAATAAAAAACTTTCAATAACTTTTCATTTTCAACATCTTAAGATGAATCACACCAAGTTTGAAGATGATCGGATAAACTCTGTAGGAGGAGTTTGTTAAAATATGACCCCTATGAAATGGCCAAAAAAATGGCAACACATTCCAAAGTAAATCAAAATGGCGGACGTCCTGTTAGGTTTAGCATATGGTTCAAAAAGAGTTTTTTGTACCTCGAGGTCTGTTATATACCTCTACAAATTTTGGTAACTCTATGTGAAACGTACAGCCGGGTATGCTTTGTTAAAGAGGAGTTTTTTAGCTCAAAATGTGATGCCCGGCCCCTGGGGGACTTCCTGTTGGGTTTAGCACAGGGCACCAAGAGACTTTTTTGTACATCTTGGGCTGTTACATATGTCTACAAATTTTCGTAGGTCTAGCTGCTTCGTACAAATGGGAATGCTTCTTTAAGGATATTTTTTTTCCTTTAAAAACAGTGCATGCCATGACAACAGTGTGCGACGAAATACAAAGCTTTCAATAACTTTTCATCTTCAACATCTTAAGATGAATCACACCAAGTTTGAAGATGATCGGATAAACACTGTAGGAGGAGTTCGTTAAAATAAGACCCCAATGAAATGGCCAAAAAAATGGCAACACGTTCCAAAATAAATCAAAATGGTGGACTTCCTGTTAGGTTTAGCATATGGTTCAAAAAGAGTTTTTTGTAGGTCATAGCCTGTTACATATGTGTACCAATTTTCGTAGCTCTAGATTAAACGTACAACCGGCAATGCTTCGTGAAGTAAGAATTTTTAAACTCTAAATTTGATGCGCCGCCACCGTCATATAGTATATCAAAAACTTGTCATTTTTCACAATGATGTTGTCCCAGGTGTTGAGATGGTACATCCCAAGTTTGAAGTCAATCGGGTTAACCGTGTAGGAGAAGCGGGCAAAGGTATGACCCCTGTAAATGTGCAAAAATTGGCAAAAATTGGACATTTAAATACTCATACCTCACTTTCTGTCTATTTTAGGGTACACACTTCAAAGAGGTTTTTGTTCATTGGGATGTGCTACAGGTGCCACACAATTTTCATAGCCGTCGGACAATCGTAGCGGGACAGGGATCCGTTTAACCTATGTAGGGGGCGCTAAGGAGCCATTTTTCTGTTATCATGTATGGCGACTTTAAAATATCAAATTTTTCGCCAGGCCTGATGTGCGTGTAAAGTTTGGTGAGTTTTCGTTCACGTTTAGTGTCTCAAAAATGCGATTGTTTGCGGAGAAGAAAAAGAAGAATAACTAGAGCTGCGAGCAGCTATAAAGGGCCCTCGCAACCCGGACCACGTTGGGGTACTTGCACGTCGGGGTACTGGCACGTTGGGGTACTGTCAAATAGGACAAGGACCATCTAAAATGTTTTTGACAAGCCTTGTATGTGCAAAGTTTAATCAAAACGCAAAATATGGTGTGCAATTCCCAAAATAAATTCAAAATGGCGGACTTCCTTTTAGGTTTAGCATACGGCTACAGAATACTTTTTGTAGGTCTTAAGCTAATAGGTATGCCTCCCAGTTTTCACAAATCTAGGTCAAGTCATCTTTAGTTGTGTATCGCTTGAATCATACAATTGGAAATGCTCCATAAAAATGCATAGAGGGCGCTATTGAGCACAACGTTGGGTTACTTGCACGTCAGGGTACTGGCACATTGGGGTACTGTTACATGGAACAAGGACCATTTAAAATGTTAGTTTTTTCCATGCCTTGTCTGTGCAAAGTTTAATGAAAGAGGCCAAAAATGATGTATAATTCCCAAAATAAAATCAAAATAGCGGACTTCCTCTTTGGTTTGGCAAATGGCTACATAATACTTTTTTGTAGGTATTAGGCTGATAGGGGTCTGTCCTAATTTTCACAAATCTAGCAGAATCATACAATCGGAAATACTTCATAAAAATGTCTAGAGGGCGCTATTTATTGCAAATTGCACAATAAATCTGTAAAAATTCTTGTTCATGACAAGTCTGATGTGTTTGCAAAGTTTCATAAGTTTTCACACATGTATAGATAAAAAAACAAAGCAGCACTTCACTTGGCAAACTGCATCGCTATAGCAGCAGCGTGCGACAAAATAAAAAACTTTTGATAACTTTGCATCTTAAACATCTTAAGATGAAACACACCAAGTTTGAAGACGGTCGGATGAACTTTGTACGAGGAGTTCGTTAAAATATGACAACTGAAAAAGGCCACAAAAAATGGCAACAAATCCCATCGTAAATCAAAATGGCAGACTTCCTGTTTGGTTTATCACATGGTTCCAAGAGACTTTTTTGTACATCGTGGGCTCTTATGTATGCCTGCAAATTATCATCGCGCTAGGTGAAACGTACAACCGGGAATGCTTCGTTAAAGAGGAGTTTTCTAGCTCAAAATGTGATGCCCGGCCCCTGGGGGACTTCCTGTTGGGTTTAGCACATGGCACCAAGAGACTTTTTTGTACACTGTGGGCTGTTACATATGTCTACAATTTTTTGTAGCTCTAGCTACTTCGTACAACTGGGAATGCTTCATTAAGAGGGATTTTTTTCCTTTGCAAAAAGTGCATGCCACGACAACAGCGTGCGACGAAATAAAGAGCTTTCAATAACTTTTCATCCTCAACATCTTAAGATGAGTCACACCAAGTTTGAAGATGATCGGATAAACTCTGTAGGAGGAGTTCGTTAAAATATGACCCCTATGAAATGGCCCAAAAAATGGCAACACAGTCCAAAGTAAATAAAAATGGCGGACATCCTGTTAGGTTTAGCATATGGTTCAAAAAGAGTTTTTTGTACCTCGAGGGCTGTTATATACCTCTACAAATTTTGGTAACTCTAGGTGAAACGTACAGCCGGGTATGCTTTGTTAAAGAGGAGTTTTTTAGCTTAAAATGTGATGCCCGGCCCCTGGGGGACTTCCTGTTGGGTTTAGCACAGGGCACCAAGAGACTTTTTTGTACATCTTGGGCTGTTACATATGTCTACAAATTTTCGTAGCTCTAGCTGCTTCGTACAACTGGCAATGCTTCTTTAAGGATATTTTTTTTCCTTTGCAAACAGTGCATGCCATGACAACAGCGTGCGACGAAATACAAAGCTTTCAATAACTTTTCATCTTCAACATCTTAAGATGAATCACACCAAGTTTGAAGATGATCGGATAAACACTGTAGGAGGAGTTCGTTAAAATAAGACCCCAATGAAATGGCCAAAAAAAATGGCAACACGTTCCAAAATAAATCAAAATGGCGGACTTCCTGTGAGGTTTAGCATATGGTTCAAAAAGAGTTTTTTGTAGGTCATAGCCTGTTACATATGTGTACAAATTTTCGTAGCTCTAGATTAAACGTACAACCGGCAATGCTTCATGAAGTAAGAATTTTTAAACTCTAAATTTGATGCGTCGCCGACGTCATATAGTATATCAAAAACTTTAGATTTTTTACAATGATGTTGTCCCAGGTGTTGAGATGGTCCATCCCAAGTTTGAAGTTAATCGGGTTAACCGTGTAGGAGAAGCGGGCAAAAGTATGACCCCTGTAAATGTGCAAAACTGGGCCAAAATTGGACAGTCAGATGATCATACCTCACTTTCTGTCTATTTTAGGGTACACACATCAAAGAGGTTTTTGTTCATCTGGATGTGCTACGGTTGCCACACAATTTTCGTCGCCATAGGACAATCGTAGCGGGACAGGGATCCGTTTAACCTATGTAGGTGGCGCTATGGAGCCATTTTTCTGTTATCATGTATGGCGACTTTAAAATATCAAATTTTTCGCCAGGCCTGATGTGCGTGTAAAGTTTGGTGAGTTTTCGTTCACGTTTAGCGTCTCAAAAATGCGATTGTTTGCGGAGAAGAATAATAATAAGAATAACTAGAGCTGCGAGCAGCTATAAAGGGCCCTCGCAACCCGGGCCACGTTGGGGTACTTGCACGTCGGGGTACTGGCACGTTGGGGTACTGTCAAATCGGACAAGGACCATCTAAAATGTTTTTGACAAGCTTTGTGAGTGCAAAAGGCCAAAGATGGTGTGCAATTCCCAAAATAAATTCAAAATGGCGGACTTCCTTTTAGGTTTAGCATACGGCTACAGAATACTTTTTGTAGGTCTTAAGCTAATAGGTATGCCTCCCAGTTTTCACAAATCTAGGTCAAGTCATCTTTAGTTGTGTATCGCTTGAATCATACAATTGGAAATGCTCCATAAAAATGCATAAAGGGCGCTATTGAGCACAACGTTGGGTTACTTGCACGTCAGGGTACTGGCACGTTGGGGTACTGTTACATGGAACAAGGACCATTTAAAATGTTAGTTTTTTCCATGCCTTGTCTGTGCAAAGTTTAATGAAAGAGGCCAAAAATGATGTATAATTCCCAAAATAAAATCAAAATAGCGGACTTCCTCTTTGGTTTGGCAAATGTCTACATAATACTTTTTTGTAGGTATTAGGCTTATAGGGGTCTGTCCTAATTTTCACAAATCTAGCAGAATCATACAATCGGAAATACTTCATAAAAATGTCTAGAGGGCGCTATTTATTGCAAATTGCACAATAAATCTCTAAAAATTCATGTTCATGACAAGTCTGATGTGTTTGCAAAGTTTCATGAGTTTTCACACATGTATAGATAAAAAAACAAAGCATCACTTTACTTGGCAAACAATGCATCGCTATAGCAGCAGCGTGCGACAAAATAAAAAACTTTCGATAACTTTGCATCTTAAACATCTTAAGATGAAACACACCAAGTTTGAAGACGGTCGGATGAACTTTGTACGAGGAGTTCGTTAAAATATGACCCCTGAAAAAGGCCACAAAAAATGGCAACAAATCCCATCGTAAATCAAAATGGCAGACTTCCTGTTTTGTTTAGCACATGGTTCCAAGAGACTTTTTTGTACATCGTGGGCTCTTATGTATGCCTGCAAATTATCATCGCGCTAGGTGAAACGTACAACCGGGAATGCTTCGTTAAAGAGGAGTTTTCTAGCTCAAAATGTGATGCCCGGCCCCTGGGGGACTTCCTGTTGGGTTTAGCACATGGCACCAAGAGACTTTTTTGTACATTGTGGGCTGTTACATATGTCTACAAATTTTTGTAGCTCTAGCTACTTCGTACAACTGGGAATGCTTCATTAAGAAGGATTTTTTTCCTTTGCAAAAAGTGCATGCCACGACAACAGCGTGCGACGAAATAAAGAGCTTTCAATAACTTTTCATCCTCAACATCTTAAGATGAGTCACACCAAGTTTGAAGATGATCGGATAAACTCTGTAGGAGGAGTTCGTTAAAATATGACCCCTATGAAATGGCCCAAAAAATGGCAACACATTCCAAAGTAAATCAAAATGGCGGACGTCCTGTTAGGTTTAGCACATGGTTCAAAAAGAGTTTTTTGTACCTCGAGGGCTGTTATATACCTCTACAAATTTTGGTAACTCTAGGTGAAACATACAGCCGGGTATGCTTTGTTAAAGAGGAGTTTTTTAGCTCAAAATGTGATGCCCGGCCCCTGGGGGACTTCCTGTTGGGTTTAGCACAGGGCACCAAGAGACTTTTTTGTACATCTTGGGCTGTTACATATGTCAACAAATTTTCGTAGCTCTCGCTGCTTCGTACAAATGGGAATGCTTCTTTAAGGATATTTTTTTTCCTTTGCAAACAGTGCATGCCATGACAACAGCGTGCGACGAAATACAAAGCTTTCAATAACTTTTCATCTTCAACATCTTAAGATGAATCACACCAAGTTTGAAGATGATCGGATAAACACTGTAGGAGGAGTTCGTTAAAATAAGACCCCAATGAAATGGCCAAAAAAATGGCAACACGTTCCAAAATAAATCAAAATGGTGGACTTCCTGTGAGGTTTAGCATATGGTTCAAAAAGAGTTTTTTGTAGGTCATAGCCTGTTACATATGTGTACCAATTTTCATAGCTCCAGATTAAACGTACAACCGGCAATGCTTCGTGAAGTAAGAATTTTTAAACTCTAAATTTGATGCGTCGCCGCCATCATATAGTATATCAAAAACTTTAGATTTTTTACAATGATGTTGTCCCAGGTGTTGAGATGGTCCATCCCAAGTTTGAAGTCAATCGGGTTAACCGTGTAGGAGAAGCGGGCAAAAGTATGACCCCTGTAAATGTGCAAAACTGGGCCAAAATTGGACATTCAGATGATCATACCTCACTTTCTGTCTATTTTAGGGTACACACATCAAAGAGGTTTTTGTTCATCTGGATGTGCTACGGGTGCCACACAATTTTCGTCGCCATAGGACAATCGTAGCGGGACAGGGATCCGTTTAACCTATGTAGGTGGCGCTATGGAGCCATTTTTCTGTTATCATGTATGGCGACTTTAAAATATCAAATTTTTCGCCAGGCCTGATGTGCGTGTAAAGTTTGGTGAGTTTTCGTTCACGTTTAGCGTCTCAAAAATGCGATTGTTTGCGGAGAATAATAATAATAACTAGAGCTGCGAGCAGCTATAAAGGGCCCTCGCAACCCGGGCCACGTTGGGGTATATGCAAGTCGGGGGACTTGCACGTTGGGGTACTGTTAAATAGACAAGGACCATGGAAAATAGAAATGCATTTGCCGTGCCTTGTGTGTAAAAAGGTGCAGTAAAAGGCCAAAAATGATGCACAATTCCCAAAATAAATTCAAAAGTGTGGACTTTCTGATGTGTGTGCAAAGTTTCATGAAAAGTCGCTCGTTTGATATTCAAAACCAGCATCTGTTCATTTGAAAACATTGCATGGCACAGAGATGGTGTGTGATCAAATAAAAAGCTTTTTGATGACTCTTAATGTGGTGTCGCTGTGCAACACATATGTATTCATGACATAGTGAAGTATTGTGACAGTTTTGTAGGGTCCAGCAAACAGTAAATGTGTGACAGTTATTCAAGAAAAAATGTAGCTTTGAAGCAGGCTAACCAATGACATCATCTAAAGGGGAAAAAAGCACATGAGCAAGCATAGGTATAAGTAGAGGAGAAAAAGAGATGAAAGAAGTGCGAGAGATGGAACAGGAGAGGAATGCAGCTGTTTATGTATAGCTGTTGTAACAGGACAGATTAAATAACACTTTAACCTGGGGTTAACAGCGCCCTAGGACAGATAAACTCTTTAGTGTAAAAGTTTTCTGGGACAGATGAATCCCTTGGGGTCAAAGAGTTTGGGTTAGCACATAGTCTGTCTTAGGATAATGTAACCTCCATGGATGAATTAGTCCTAGGACGCTTTGACCTGCGGGCTAAAACTTCAGGGGGGTTAACCTGTCCTGTTATATTGTGATCATCGTCTTCGTGCATGTCCTCAGTGGCTTCTTCTGTCTGTGTGGCAGCATTTGATACATCTGTAGAACAAAAAAGAATGAAGAATCATGTTAGATCTGTGAAGTTTGGTTGTCTTAGGTGTAGTTTACAGAACAGTCGTGTGCATATTTTTAGCATGGTAGTGTCTTAATACAAATGCATATTATGTAATGCACTGTATATGGATATTACAGACGTAATATTTGACGGTGATCTTATATTCATAGTTTTTGCCCGTTAATAAATAATATAGCTAGTAAGTAATAAGACACGCAAAAATGGTATAGTTGAATCCTCTGGGTCAAAAAGCAATGTTTTAGGATTGTGTGATGAAATGATGAATAAAAGTAAGGATACGACAGGTACATAAATGGTTATGTAAGTGTAAAATTTGGCATGGTGTGTCCAGATACATGCAGGATAAGTATAAAATATTATGGTGTGTGATTGATTTTTTCTTAGTAAAAATTAGTATTGTAATGGTCAAGTCACAGTATGTCCAAAAAAATTTAAAAAAAAAATCTATGGTATAGAAACATCATAATCAGGGGCAAAGACATAAACATAATAATAGTAATTAATAATGATAGAATTTAAATACAATCTTTTCCATGAATATGTCAGTTATTTTGAGAAGATACAGAAAAAAAAGAACTTTGAAGTGTCTATCAGTGGATGAAAGAGGGCAAGATCACAGCATAGCTACATGATATCAGTCACATTTGAAAGTAATCAAGTGTAGTATGTATTCACATTATATACATTGAGAAATTGTTGCTCAATAATCAGTCAGTGTTTTAGTTAACAGTCCAATGTTACCTTCAAGATATTCCTAACAGAAAAAAAGGAACGTGCATTAACAAAAAAATGTAAAAATGTCCATTGTCAAACATGTCATTCATTATACACAATGTGAAGGATGGGGATGCTTGCTGTGTTAGTGTTTGTGTGTCTTCCATGTCATATAGCTTACCATCACGGACAACTGCATCACATGCATCCTTTATATCCAATGCAGTCTGGAGTTCTTTCACAAGCTTGGTTTTGAAGTCTATCTGTTTTTCAAGTGCTCGATTGACTCGAGTCACATGGACTAGTTGGTTCATTTGGGAATGAAGATCAAGGCTGCGCTGGTATAAGTCGTTGCGACTGGAAGCATGATCAATGCATGCATACTGTAATGACAAAGCATTCAATGAAAATCAGTCATGTTAGATTCCATGATTCTAAATAGCAGAGGTAACGTGTTGGTGCAAAACGTTGTGGTCGTGTTGCATGTTACTCAATGGCTGTGTGTGTCAAAACGAGTTTATTTGAAAGAATATACAAATATATACACACGGACATATATATTTATACAGTATAACAGTACCGCATGTATTGGTTTTAAGGAAAGAGTTGAAAAGCAGTGTTCAGAAAAAAGCATAAGACGCACAAAGTACCATTTCACTACATGTAATAAGTTGTCAAGTAGACATGTGAATTAAGTGGTTAAGATAGTGGCTACTGTGCAAGTAAGCTTCAATTGTCTCTAAAAGGTTAGCATATGTGT
This sequence comes from Festucalex cinctus, assembly GCF_051991245.1. Lineage (NCBI taxonomy): Eukaryota > Metazoa > Chordata > Actinopteri > Syngnathiformes > Syngnathidae > Festucalex > Festucalex cinctus. Next base: position 24,023,722 of record NC_135417.1, read on the forward strand.
TCTACATGATATCAATGGCTAGACGTGCTCGTGGAGAAACATTACAAACAGAAAAACACACTAAAGGTGCCTTTAACAAACCTGTTAATAAATGAGAACTTAATACATATATGTATGGCATACTGTATATGATTGAGAAAGTTGTCCTGTTTAGTTTATGTATTGTATACTTACGGAAAAAAGTTGGCAATCTTTGCGTATGGAGATGATTAGAGGGTCTTTATCAAAAGAGAATTTGCTTGGTGATTTGTTCATGTTCTGTAGAAAAGCAAAGGAGTAGAAATAAATACAGTATCATACTTCATAAACATACAAGAAATTTGTAGCTGTATTAACCATTGTTGGTATTTGAAGTGATAATTTAGGAATAGAAGTGTAGTGATTGCAGAATTTATAGAGTGCTTACCTTGTATGACTTTGTAGATGGAAATGTCTTTTGTTGAAAGAGCTCTTTGTTGTCTACTATATATGCAAGGACAAGCATAAGTAGGTGTGGTTATGAAGTACTTGACCATTGAAATAAAGCAGTGGTATCAAATGTATGGACCGTGGTTTGGCTCAGGCCTGCAAAGGGGTTTAATGTGGCACAAGAGATAATCTTGTAAGGTACAAAAAATAATAATAATCTAATAGGTATGCCTCTGAGTTTTCACAAATCTAGGTCAAGTCAAGTCATCTTTAGTTATTTCGCGCTTGAATCATCCAATCGGAAATGCTCCATAAAAAATGTATAGAGGGTGCGATTTATTGCAAATTGCACAAGAAATCTCTAAAAATTCATGTTAATGACAAGTCTGATGTGTGTGCAAAGTTTCACGAGTTTTCACACATGTATAGATAAAAAAAAAACAAAGCAGCACTTTACTTGGCAACCAATGCATCGCTATAGCAGCAGCGTGCGACAAAATAAAAAACTTTCGATAAATTTGCATCTTAAACATCTTAAGATGAAACACACCAAGTTTGAACACGGTCGGATGAATTTTGTAGGAGGAGTTAAAATATGACCCCTAAAAAAGGCCACAAAAAAAGGCTACAAATCCCATCATAAATCAAAATGGCGGACTTCCTGTTTGGTTTAGCACATGGTTCCAAGAGACTTTTTTGTACATCGTGGGCTCTTATGTATGCCTCTAAATTATCATAGCGCTAGGTGAAACGTACAACCAGGAATGCTTCGTTAAAGAGGAGTTTTTTAGCTCAAAATGTGATGCCCGGCCCCTACGGGACTTCCTGTTGGGTTTAGCACATGGCACCAAGAGACTTTTTTGTACATCGTGGGCTGTTACATTTGTCTCCAAATTTTCGTAGCTCTAGCTGCTTCGTACAACTGGGAATGCTTCATTAAGAAGGAATTTTTTCCTTTGCAAACTGTGCATGCCACGGCAACAGCGTGCGACAAAATAAAAAGCTTTCAATAACTTTTCATCTTCAACATCTTAAGATGAATCACACCAAGTTTGGAGATGATCGGATAAACTCTGTAGGAGGAGTTCGTTAAAATAAGACCCCTATGAAATGGCCCAAAAAATGGCAACACGTTCCAAAGTAAATCAAAATGGCGGACTTCCTGTTCGGTTTAGCATATGGTTCAAAAAGAGTTTTTTGTACCTTGAGGGCTGTTACATATGTCTTCAAATATTGGTAACTCTAGGTGAAATGTACAGCCGGGAATGCTTCATTAAGTTAGAATTTTGAAACACAAAATTTGATGCCTCGCCTCTGGCGGACTTCCTGTTAGGTTTAGCATATGGCACCAACAGGCTTTTTTGTAGATCATAGTCTGTTACATATGTGTACCAATTTTCGTAGCTCTAGATTAAACGTACCACCGGCAATGCTTCGTTAAGTAAGAATTTTGAAACTGTAAATTTGATGCCCCGCCACCGTCATATAGTATGTCAAAAACTTTAGATTTTTTACCATGATGTTGTCCCAGGTGTTGAGATGGTACAGCCCAAGTTTGAAGTCAATCGGGTTAACCGTGTAGGAGAAGCGGGCAAAAGTATGACCCCTGTAAATGTGCAAAAATGGGCCAAAATTGGACATTCAAATACTCATACCTCACTTCCTGTCTATTTTAGGGTACACATATCAAAGAGGTTTTTGTTCATCTGGATGTGCTACAGGTGCCACACAATTTTCGTAGCCATAGGACAATCGTAGCGGGACAGGGATCCGTTAAACCTATGTAGGTGGCGCTACAGAGCCATTTTTCTGTTATCATGTATGGCGACTTTAAAATATCAAATTTTTCGCCAGACCCGATCTGTGTGTAAAGTTTGGTGAGTTTTCGTTCATGTTTAGTGCCTCAAAAATGTGGTTGTTTGCGGAAAAGAATAATAACAAAGAAAAAGAAGAAGAAGAAGAAGAAGAATAATAATAAGAATTCCTTCAGGAACAATAGGGACCTCGCAGCGGTCGCTGCTCGGGCCCTAATAATAATAAGAAGAATTCCTACAAAAACAATAGGGCCTCGCAGCGGCACCGCCGCCGCCGCTGCTCGGGCCCTAATAAGAAGAATTCCTACAAAAACAATAGGGCCTCGCAGCGGCACCGCCGCCGCCGCTGCTCGGGCCCTAATAATAATAATTTTTACAAAAACAATAGGGACCTCGCAGCGGTCGCTGCTCGGGCCCTAATAAAATAAATAACCAGAATGCTGTGTCTAGACTGGTGGGGGCATGTACAACGTATTATTGTAAAAAAATGTTTTGGGTTGTCTTCCCCTTTAACAACTCTTTGACTGCCAAAGACGTTTCATGATGATTAGTAAAATTCCAATGAATGGAATACGATCTTTCATTTCGTAGCCACTAGGGGTGTTCGATTCGGCGATATATCGCGATACTACATCGCGCGATTCTCGAATCGATTCAATAAAAAAAATCGATTTTTTTTAATTTATTTTTTTAATTTATTTATTTTTTTTAAGAGCTCAGAATTGTTCATTCGGTAGTCTTACCAATTCAACGTCTTATCATCATTGCCTTTTGTGTGTGTGTGTGTGTGTGTGTGTGTGTGTGTGTGTGTGTGTGTGTGTGTGTGTGTGTGTGTGTGTGTGTGTGTGAATCGATTTTTAAACTTCCATTTTTAATGGAAAAATATTCAACAAAACGAGCATGGAAGAATGTTATATGAACGGAACATTAAGCCTTAATATTTTATTTTAATGCTGTTCAAACATGAAACAGATTACAACCTCTATAAGACTGAAATTTCAGATAAATAAATAATACATTTTCATATAAATCTTACACTCTACAAGCGTACTGATTAGTATTTTCTAAATTTGAATGAAAAAAAATCGCAACAATCGACTTATAAATTCGTATCGGGATTAATCGGTATCGAATCGAATCGCGACCTGTGAATCGTGATACGAATCGAATCATCAGGTACTAGGCAATTCACACCCCTAGTAGCCACATTGTATATGTAGTAAAGGCAAACAATATTCTTTTTGCCTTGAAAGATGAGTTAAAATGCTCAAAAGCGGCTGGCACTGTGGATTTTTTTGTTTTGTTTTTATAACGCCTGGCAGTCAAAGAGTTAAGGTTCTTTTGTTACAGTTGTGCAATTTATTACCTTACGCAGTTGCTTCCATATTTTCAAGCAAGGACATTAGGGGTGGGAACCTTTGGGTACCTCATGATACGATATGATATGCGATACAAGGCTCACAATAACGATTATCTCACAATATGATAATACTGCGATTATCGATATATTGGTCAGGTAATAAATCCACGATACTACTCAAGACATAAACTGATGTTTTTTCAGTGAGAAAACAGTTTCTTTTTGTACCGTCACTAAAACATAATAATAAAACTGGGGTCTTCAGTTGCTGGACAGATAAATGTCTTACACAAGTAAAAGTAAGCTCATGAGTCTTTTACTCCTGAAGACGTCCGTATATTTGCCCGCCACTCTTATGAGGCTCTCCCCCTAGTGGCCCGCCAAGTAATTGCTCAATAAGTAATGAACAATGGAGCTGTGATAGTGTATATTAACTACAAATATTGCGATACTTGCATAGGTGTATCTTTAATCTATCTGGAGGAAAAGTATCCCGATTTATCGCGATATCAAATATATCGTCACACCCCTAAAGGACATAACCATTTAATTTATTTCACTGCATATTAAATATATCACGATTTGTGCTTTATAGCAGAAAACTCTATGAAGTACAAAATATCAGTATTAAAAGTTGGAATTTGACTCTTAATTAACATTATACTTGTGTAATTATTATTATTCCAGGTGCCGAAGATTGCTATTCCCCTCAACACAACCAAATACAATCCTTCTCTGGATGACAACCTGACCCTCATCTCTTCCTTCAACAAGTTCCCATACCCAACACAAGCTGAGCTCTCTTGGCTCACTGCAGTCTCCAAACATCCAGAGGAGCAAATTAAAGTCTGGTTTACTACCCAGAGGCTCAAACAGGGCATTAGCTGGTCACCGGAGGAGGTATAAATGGCCAATTTATTTATTTATTTTCCACCCAAGTTGTTTGAGGCCGAGTCCATAGTCACAGTTAAACACACTCTTATGGGAGGGAATTGTAATTAATCTATTAATGAATGTAACAGGAACACATTTCTTTCGCACCAGGTAGAGGAAGCAAGAAAGAAGATGTTCAACGGCACAATCTCCTCTGTGCCTCAGACCTTCACAGTAGTAACGCCTCAGCTTACCACTCAATCATCCACCAACACCGCAACAGTGACAACCGCAGTCTCCAAATCCGCGCAGCCTGCGGCCTCACTTCTCCAGTCCGTCCCTTGTCAGCTGCTGGGACAGACCAGTCTGGTGCTGACACCCGTTGCTAACGGCACCGCTGCCACTTGTGCACCACTGGCACTCACGTTGGCTAACCAGGTGCAAAGAAAAAACAGAAATCTTGGGCATTTATTTGACCATGGGCCACATTCCACAATAATAATAATAATAATAATAAATAAAGCTAACATGTATATATTTAAATATAAAGCATCGTAAAAGAATCAAATTAGAAATGTGACCCGAAAAAGTAACTCAAGTTGCTTTCCTCCGTTTTTCCATAGGTTGCTCAGTCACTGAAACGACCCTTGGCCTCACCCTCAACTGCCTCAGAGAGTAAACGGCCCTCCATCATTCAAGCCATATCTGCGCCTATCCCCACATCCAAGCTCGCGTCGCCCAAAGTGTTAAATTTCACCGCAGACCCCAACAAAACAGCCGAGCAGCTGTCAGTGCTGCGGTCCAGCTACATGCAGTGTCCTTTCCCAGAGGAAGAAGAGGTAGGAATAATGAAATAACCACTCTTACTGATATAAATATAGACTATGATAATCACATGCATCTTGCCGTGTGACAGATCTACAGGCTGATAGAGACCACCGGGCTGTCCAGAGGGGAGATTAAGAAGTGGTTCAGTGAACAAAGGCTCCTTAATCTCAAAGGTATTTGATGTCTCACATCTGAAGTTATGAATTAGCTACACCTGTAGGTTTTCATTTCAAGTTCTCAAGCTACTTTTCAAACAACAATGTGCAGTGCTAAAATAACTGCTTTATAATAAATTTGGTACCCTGGTTTGGGACAAGGAGAATATTGTGTCTGGTGTTGCCATGGCAACACCATTTACTTTTAGAGAACTAATATTGGTGGGTCAACTTGGACACAGTGTTCAGAGAAGGATTTGCTGACACCATCTTAACAACATAAGTGAAAGATGATAGATGGAAGGTGGATATATTATTTGCCTCTTTTCGACAATCTCAAAACGGAATGCTGTAAATTACACACAAAGACCATACAGTTTAACCTCACACATTCATGGATTGCATTTAAAGGTCTCGTGCCATCAAAATCCTTTTTTTTATTTTTATTTTTTTTTATTTAATTTTATTTTATTTACTTTTTTTTTTTATTCTGGAGTCCTGTGTAATGTCATAATTGATGCTTATGATCGCCAAACCACTTAAATGCTCTTATGCCACTGATGAGGTCTGATGAAGGTCTTACTGTTGAGCTTCAGTTTTAAGAAGATGGAAAAAAAAGAGGAATATGCTGCAATGCGGAGAACTACATATTCATAATTTATTGCATATAGACTAATAAATATATATACTGTATAATAAATAAAATAATTGGTTTTGTGGAGGTGATAAAGGCTCTCCCTCACATCTAATTTCAATAAAATCAAAAATGTTGTGCTGATCACTTTTATATTTTCACAAGTTGAAGTGGACATGAGTATGGCTGTGCATATGAATTTTGGTGACTATTGGTCACAGTTATGGATCACTCAAGCGACAACTAGGCATGGACGAAGCGAGCCAGTTAACAATCGTAATGCTGCGTCCTCCATTTCGTTGATGAGCAGAAACAAGCAGGTTGTCCATAAATAAGAGGCGTCACCAAAAAAAACCCCAAAAAAAACCTTAAACTGAGTTTTTCAGTGGGTGTGACTTTTTGTCACAATTTTTACATATAGTCCTACATAAGTGCCAATATTCAGCCCTTTCAATGGTCCCTTGAACAGTAAACTAAATAAATGAATAAATAAAATCTGTCTTATTTAAGAACTAGATGTCAATTAGGGGTGTGCTCAAAAAAATCGATACAGCAATATATCGTTGCGGGCCTCATTACAATACACATATCGATACACAGGCGTCAGAATCGATATTGCTCGTTAAATTTAAATAGGCAGTTAACGACGCATTGCTTGCGCAAGGCTGTACAGCCTCTTTGAAGTTGCGCAGGAGAAGTGGGAGCAGAGGGGACACGGGTGCCTTTGCAGCTTGCCTTGTACCTAAAAACCCCCCCAAAAAAACAAACTGCAGCGTCTTTGAGTTAATTGCCTTCAATTAATGCAAAAATAGCTCACCAGTGATTGGAAACTGTGTCTTGCTAAGAAAAATTAAAACAGAATAACATTTATTTACTTATAAACGTAACATGGCACGTATCTTAATGTCCCAGTTTTCGTTTATTTTGTTTAAAAATGAAATAGAATGTGATACATGAAAAAAATGCTGTTTTTATTTACCCAAATATTTCAAATGAGCACATTTTAGAGCTGTAATTTTAATACTTTGATATTTTTGCTCATATCGGCTCATGCCTATTAATACAGTTTCCCGCCTATTAATACATTTTGTTTGTTTTTACTAACAAAAATTTTTTGTCATCCATCATAATAAACATCCTTTAGGTATACATTTGACTGTTATTATAAAATGCAAGTAAATGAATGTAAAATATCGGGATACGTATCGCCTTGAAGATCATGTATTGGGATACATATGTATCAAGATACGTATCGTATCGTGACAGCTGTATCGTGATACGTATCGTATCGTAAGGTTAGTGGCAATACCAAGCCCTAATGCCAATGTATTTAAATGTGTATTTTTCACTTTAATGTTCCTCAAAAGTAATTTTCATGCAAATATCTGTGGTGAACACATATCACAGTTTATACAAAAAAAAAAGTTCACTTTCAAGGCTTGATGAGCCTGTACTTAAGCAACTTCAGCTCAACTTCCACTTGTGTTTGCACTTCATGTTGAATTTATCATGATGAACAGTGGGATACATTGAGGTCATCTCTATGACCTATATTTCTACTGTAGTTCTACTGCATCCAATTCCTATTTGTTTCTGTCTGTACCCATCTAAGGTGTTCCTCCGCCTCCACTTTTGGTGAAAGCCGAAGTGACTCCAGTACGTAAAGATGGACCCGTGAAGAAAGCGGTCCCGAGCCACTTCCCCTTGCTGGAGCGTGTGAAGGGGAAGTCCTCGGAGCAACTGAAGGCACTCGAGGAGAGTTTCCAGCGAAGCAGCACTCCAACGGATACTCAGCTTGGTACAACTTCACTGTCAGACTTTTCACATGGTAGCAGAAAAGTAAAGTGATGACTTAGGACAATTGCCTGCATAATAAAACCTAGGTGAAAAGTTGAAAATACACTACTTAGATGGATTAAAATTTCACAAAAAAAAAGATTTTTCCAAACAAACTTTACTTTTGAGAAGAAATCAGCTTTTTTTCACAGCAAAAGATGTGCAGGGTGTGTGAAAGACTTTATTTGATTAGATTGTGTTTTGCTAAATTACTATTATTATCATTATTATTACAGTTAGTCCTCTCATGAGCACAATGGATTCCAAGAGGCTATTTTTACGTCGAGACTTTTTTTTTCTAATTAAATATGATTTAAAAATAGAAATAGAAAATTTAGAATGAAAAATATGAAACTAAATATATTGAAATTATGTACAGTGGTATACTGTATAGACCAGTGGTGTCCAAACTATGGCCCGCCAACCATTTTTCAGTGGCCCGCGGCATGTGATATGATAAAAAACTATTTGTACAGTTGGTGGAGACTACCACTACTAGTATTTAATTCATTTTAGATTTTCTATGAAGAGGTACAATTGAACTATTTACAAGAAAAATAGGAACATTTATCTTCCTAACACTGAGGTGATAGTTGGTAATTCATTTTAGACACAAAAATTGTTTCTCCCAGTTGTAAACCTGTTAGATTAATTAATTAACTGCTTTAAAAATGTTGTTTAAAATATTTATCTCATCTCATTTTACAAAATATGTTTTCAAAGTAACTGTAATATATAAACAATAGACAATTGCTTGACTGATTATGGTGCAATTTAATGAACTAAAGTTGAAAATTTTTAAAGCGACTCTTGCATCCTTCGATTTTTCTGGATGTGGCCCTCAGAGGAAAAAGTTTGGACATCCCTTATAGACCTTTCTAGTGATCCCTCGCTACTTCGTGGTTCACTTATCGCAGATTCTCTATGTCGCGGCTTTGTATTTGGGCCCAAAATTCACACATTACGGAGTTTATCTTTGGCTGTACCTCGATATTTTGCACGCCAATGATTTACTCTCTTTATGCGGCTATTTTTCTTATTATATTTATTAAGTTAACAAATGTTTAGAAGGGTGTGGGAATTGTGAGGTGCCTTCATTATGGTTCAGGAGATGCGTAACTTCACGACAAACTCTATCCTCCAAGATGACAACACTCACCCCACAGAGTTGGCCTTAGCAGAAATGACTTTTGGAATGGGAGTAGAGAGGATGGAATGGCCTGACCTCAAATGAACCACATTGACTGACTTGCAACAAAGGCTGCTTGAAGAATGGAATACCATCCCACAACAGTGTGCGGCCAGGCTAGTGACGCATAAGGAGGAGGTGCCAGGCTGCTGTGGATGTGTACGATTCCTCCACATGCCACTGAGGCTCCTGATTAGAATTTTAAGAACTTACAATATTCATTGAACAGTGTCTTGTCACACTCAAACTTCAGTCAACCAATCCATGTAACGTGAAGTCATTGGTAACAGCAAAATAAGCTGTTTGGAAAATTTGCCATGGGTACAGGCCACATTGTCAGCTCTACTGCTCATCCCGCAAATATGTTTCTTACAAATGTGACGCCATTTAAATGAGAAATAAACCCGGCTTTCAAATTATTGTTGGGAAGCATTGTTACAACAAAGAAATAAGCTAACAAACAAGTTTTGTTACTTTTTGTATTGTTTATTTGAAGTAATGTAGATGTCTGCAGAGCTACAGTACATAACAACCATTTTAACAAGAAATTCCGTTTACTTCATATACATTATTGCAGGGCTCTAAGTTAACTTTTTTGATGACCAATCGATGTGGCTGTTAACTCACAAGTTACAAGCCAAACACAATTTCCAGCAGACAATTTTTTTTTTCTCTGAAAATTTTCCCCAATTTTTTTTTTTTTTTGAAGCCCCTAAACATAAAGTAAGTACAGTATGTCATTAGCAGCATGTTGTGTCGTATTAAATACACTGATTCTGAAACGTATAATAAAGTTAATTTATTTACTCCCACATCCATATGGTCTGTGAAAGGCCTGCTGTTTCTTCCGATGGCATGAGCATTTCAAAACATCTTCTCCAACTCAACATATTTTTGTACACTTTCCAATTAAGAGAGTCTACTGATATATCTTCAGTTTATAATTCTACACATTTAAAGACTCTCTAGGCTTGCATCATTCACTTATAAATGTTATATAAGTGTGTACAGTTTCTCACCTTAATTTGTTCGGTGATCCCGACAGACCTCGACTCGATTTGCAGAGACTTCATATTTCTTTCCACACTTTTCACGTGTTCAGCACTCGTGAAATAAGAGGAATATAATTGTTGGCACTATTAATTACACTGGTGAGTGTGTCGCGATGACTTACTGGTATCTTTTCTTTATCGCTGTCATACGGTGCTTGTGGAGTTTTGGTGTTGATAGTTCTTGGTGGAACAGAATTGTCAACAAATCACTCATCATGGTGGCCGTTTTTTGGGAAATTATTTTTTATTTTATTTTTATTTAGTTATTTTGATTAATGTCACTCTTGTCAAAGTTGTTGAGTTTGAGGAGAGGGATGTGGACTCTTGTAAATTGTGAAGGTCCAGAAGGAAGACACGTCGTGACACGCTTCCCGCGGCACCTCCAAAATAACAGTCAATACACATTTCAGCTGTCAAGACACCTTTTGTGTTTTATACTGATAGATACAAATGCCTCTTGCATTACCAGCCAAATTGGCTAGTAAATATTTATGACCACCCGCCAAAATGAATTTTAACAACGCATTTGGCGGGTTGGTGGGTGATAATTTAGAGCCCTGCATTATTGTGTGTGTGGATGTTTGAAAAATGCTTTGTAAAAAGATCCGAGAATTTAAGGACTTAAACTAGGCCCAGACGGATATACATTTTTTGAGGCTGATGCCAATACCGACTTTTGGCAGAAATAAAATACAGATTCACAATTAATCTGTCAATTATTTTGAAAAAATATATATATTGAGTACAGAAGAAAGTTACGATTGAATTCTATTAAAATAACTTGTTTTTCGTACATTGGGAAGAATTTTTGCCTTTGGGTAGTGTTATCTTACCTGTGGGTATGTGTTCCCACAGCATTTGTGTGTGAAATATTCATTATTTGAAGTAAAATCACTCCCAAAGTTGATGCTAACTTCCCGTTAGCATTTGAATGGGATCCTCCCTTCGCTTTTAGCATTAGCGCTAGGCTAGCGATGTTTTCAAAACGAAGCATGTTGTGTATTTAAATATACAGTGGATGTAATTCTTATTGCCGTGTGTTTAGTTTCAGTTAACTCTAACTGGGGTGTCAAACAGCTTAAAGGGCGCTTTGGGACAACAGAATAACCAGAATAACATATGCTACACACTTGCTAGTTGCTAATGCTACACAAGCAAAATGGTGCATTCATGGTAGTTTCATAGCTTCTGAAACCTCAGGTTTCTTCAATTATAGCGTTTTAAGGGGAAAATATCGTCCTTTTGGCCCAATTCGCTGATTGTTTTGGCAGATGTTTGAAGGGCAATAATCGGGCCTTAATTTCAACACTGGTTACAGTATAACATTAGAGGGCTCATCACTTTGCCTACGGATGATATCAAAGCCATCTGATTTGAACCCTTTTGCTAAAATAAATAGACAAATGTCAAATAACCAAACCCAGAAAACAGCTGATGTAATTTTCAAGGTAAAATGGCAGCCGCCCTGAGATGAATAACAATATTAATCAAAATAACATGTTTAGACTAGTGGGGACGCAAAGAGCAAATTGTAAAGAACATTTATTTACTTGACTTCCCCTTTAAGAACAGATAGGTGGGAGCATGAATGCTTTTTTTCCCCCTCCGTGACGCTCTTGAATCCCAACACGAAGCGTTCATAGAAAAAGTATTCCCAGATTTTAGTGGAAGCAGCTCACCTGACTCCTTGAACTGTGTTCTGTTCTAGACCAACTGGCCCAGGAGACCAGGCTGTCCAAGACCGAGGTGGACTGCTGGTTTTCTGAGCGCAGGGCACTGAGGGACAACATGGAGAAGGCCTTGCTCAGCATGACCTCCAAGAACACAGACGACAAAGTCGACAGGCCTGGAATGCTGCTCAATGGTTCCTCTCATCGCGAGCAGGACGGCAAAATGCTCCAATCATCAGCTGTCCCACCGTTTCTCTCTTCTTCGTCATCATCCTCATCCTCCCCTCCTGTGCTCGCAGCCTCCTCCCCTCATCCTCCGATTTTGTCTGCCTCTGCATCACCTCCCATCCTTAATTCATCCTCCTCCTCCTCCTCTTCTCCGCATCCTCCCGTCCTCTCTCTGTCGACGAGCCCGGCTCCCATCCCAAGTGGCTCACTCGCTCTACTGAGAGAGGTAACAATTGATACTCTGACTGTGTCAAATCATGTCTGAAGTTGTAACAAAGACAAAATATCTAATTTTTAGATAGATTGCTAATGATAATGAAATGAATTGAGTTTTGTAGCCTGTGACTAGAAATAGATTATTAGTTGTCAGGGTTTTTTTTTTTACATGCTGTGGTCTAAGTAGGGTTGGGCGATAAATCGAATTAATTCAATTAATTCGTCCATTTAAAGTACCACAATGTGAAAATTGGCTAAATCGTGAAATTGAGGTGCTTAGAAATAAATACGCAACATACGCTATGAGTAGGGTTTTTTTTTGTTTTTTTTTTACATAAGCTATATATGTGGCATTTAAGTTGAGCAAAAGCTATGAGTAGCCTTTTTTTTTTTTTGCACAAGCTATGTGGCATTTGTTATACAAAAGCTATAAGTAGCGTTTTTTTGTTGTTTTTTTTGCATAAGCTACGTATGGCATTTAAGTTGAGAAATAGCGAGTATCCCTTTTTTGCACAAGCTATGTGGCATTTACGTTATGCAAAAGCCATAATTAGTTTTGGTTTGCATAAGAATTTAAGTTGAGCAAAAGCTCTGAGCACCTTTTTTTGCACAAGCTATATGGTATTTAAGTTATGCAAAAGCTATAAGTAACCTTTTTTTACATAAGCTTGCGCCTGCGTGGGTCTTCTTCGGGTACTCCGGTCTCCTCCCACATCCCAAAAACATGCATGGCAGGTTAATTGGGCGCTCCGAATTGTCCCTAGGTGTGCTTGTGAGTGTGGATGGTTGTTCGTCTCTGTGTGCCCTGTGATTGGCTGGCAACCAGTCCAGGGTGTCCCCCGCCTACTGCCCAGAGCCAGCTGAGATAGGCGCGAGCACCGCGACCCTTGTGAGGAATAAGCGGTCAAGAAAATGGATGGATGGATATATATGGCATTTAAGTTGAGCAAAAGTTATGAGTAGCTTTTTTTGCACAAGCTATGTGGCATTTAAGTTATGCAAAAGCTATGAGTATCTTTTTTTGCACGAGCTATGTATCAAAATGCTGATTAGACACCATGATTAGTGCACAGGTGTGCCTTAGACTACTCACAATAAAAGGCCACTCTGAAAGGTGATTTTGTTTTATTGGGGGAGGGTCTGGGTACTCAGAAAACCATCATGACGCGCGTGTTGCTGAGCTGTTTACATTTTTATTGTTAAAAATGTTAAAATCACTTTCAACCAGCCTGAGAGATTCAAAATAGTGGAGATCTCCGTTCATAACTGTGCCATCTTCTCCACGTCACAGAAACGACATTTTTCTTGTCTCAGAGCTCAGGACACGAAGACACCGCATTACTAACCGTTTACTTAATTTTCTGTGTGCTGTTTTCAATGTACATCCCCGCCAATACCTCTTACTGTTGTCACTTTGAAATCACTCCACCACCATCTCTCCTATTAAATGTGCCAAGTAACAGTGTGCTTCTGCCAAAATTGAACATTTTTCAATTAAAGTGTGTCACGTGTAAGCCATGTTCTCATGGCAGTAGAGCTTATTCTGCCACCTGCTGTTTAGTTGCATGAACAAGACTGCAGCACAGATTTATTCTAGATTCTGGTTGAGTAGTAAATCAAATTAAATAGCTTCCTTATAGTGATGTTTTTCTTTTTCTCTTCTGACGTTTCTTGGCAGATGTTCTGTCGGACCCAATGGCCAACACCCGAGGAGTACAGCCAGCTGGAAGCGCAAACAAGCATGGGCCGCACTGACATTGTCCGCTGGTTTAAGGAGCATCGCTCGGCTCTGAAGAACGGTGAGACCTTGGACTGGTTGGAAGCCTACCAGAGCAAAAAAGAAGAGCAGAAATGTGGACAAGAGCAGAACGGAGACAAACAACAAAGTGTATCACTGGAAGGAAAAGGTATGTTACAGCTGATCATTATGTCACGCTTTGTCTAGTTTTCGCGTTTAACTCCAGAAACTTTGGTATAGTGGAGGAAGCTGGCGAGAAGAAAGCAGCAGAAGCTGCATCTGTGGAGAACTCCAAGCTGTCCAATCCAGACACAGTACAGTGGTTGACTGAAAAACTCACTCACAGTGTGTCGGACCTGAGCCAGGCAAGGCTGGACCAGAACAGCTCTAGCATTTCTGAAAAGGGGAGGTACGTGTCTCATGCTGTTAAATTAAATAAAATCTCTATTTCCTAGTCTCTCAATTCACACTATTCAAATTGACTACACTTGCACCTGTCAACATTACTACCTTTAAAAAGGCCGTCACTGATGATGCATGAGGTGATATTTATTATTGCATCAGCTCTCAGTTTCACGCACATATAATATCCCAGAGTGCATCTGGCTGTGTTGAAGTTGGTGCTTTGTGTTTTTGGAAGGTGGGTTCAGGTGACTGTGGCTGTGGGCGAAGAGAGTGAGGGAGGATTACAAAGACAGAGACTGGCAGCAGATGCTGATGTTTTGACCATGGAGCAACCTGGGAGGGTCACTGGCTGATGGTAAGCACATTTACTTTGATCATACATTGATCATTTGAATTGACCAAACAAAGATGGGAAATTTGTTTGATCGATTATGTCTTTTTTTTTGTAACAAGGCTATTTTTTTTCTCTCCAATAAATGTAATACCACTGTAAAGCCTGTTTAGTTCATTTTTATTTGCAAAGAACATACAGTTTGGGATGAGTTAATGAGTAATTGTATTGTGTCCAAACAGCTTGTTTTGCTGCCATTATTGGATGATACATTGCTATTGGTATCCTCGATCATTCAAGTCTTAACAATAACATGGAAGAAACAACACATATTGGCACTAATGGAAATAGACAGGAGATGTTATATACACGCATAGACATAATTGTTGCTGCCCCTCTGTTAATGAAAGAAAAAACCCACAGTGATCACAGAAGTAACTTAAATCTGGCAAAGTACAATAATTAAGACAAATTTTATGAAAATCAGATGTTGCTTTTGAATTGTGGCTCAACAGAATTATATTAACTCATTTGCTACCAAAAACGTATAAATACATTCTATTTTAAATGTATTAAGTGTCCCGAGGCGTATTTAAACTTTTTTTTTTTGTTTTGTTTTTATGCTCGAGCATACAAAGGGCTTTGCTGCAGCCCCTCAACTGTCAACTGCATGTTGAATGGGTGAAAAAATTGTAGTAATTACAAAAACAGCCAGCAGGTGGCAGCAGAGTATGAGAGATCAACCAGGGCCATGATGAATAAACGAGATTTTTCTCCACAATTCTAAGCAGATTGGTGAATGATGATGAAACTTAGCTATACAGTATTCTAATGCCAATTTGCCCCAAAATGGAAACAGATAGAAATATACTTTTTTTTTTTTTTTTTTTTTTCCTTCCTGATGAAAGATGAGACTCTAATGCAGGGGTGTCCAAACTTTTTCATTTGAGGGCCACATTAGAAAATCAGAAGGACGCAAGGGCCACATAATGTTCTGAAGAGAAATTATGTTTAGTCCTAAAAATTGTACAAATAATTTGTGCTTTTGCATATTTAAAACAATGCTACAGTATATAAACCAATTTATTTGAAATATGACACTAGGGTTATTATAGTTTGGGATTTTTTTCATTTTAGTTTTTATTAGTTTTCAGGGTGGTTCTGTTAGTTTTTATTAGTTTAGTTCTTTAAAAAAATGTTTAGTTTTAGTTTAGTTTGTTAGTTTCAGTATTAGTATTAGGTTTTTTTTTTGGCTGCTGCTAGATGACGTCGCGTCTGTGTGACATACTTTCAAACATCATTATTCTGGTTTATATCAAAATAAATCAACTAAAAATCACATTTAAAATCATCCCCAAAGGCTCATGCATTAAATTAATTACCAAAGACTAAAACGAAGGACATGTTTGCTATAATTATAGTTTTAGTTAGTTTTGCAAACATAAAATGTAGTTTCAGTTTTCATTTTTAAAAAAGCATTTCGTTTTTATTTTATTTTGGTAACAATATTGTTTTTTGAATTTTAGTTTTATTTTTTTCATTAGTTTTAGTTAACTAAAATAACCTTTAATAGCACCTGTTTTTCGATTACCCCCCCCCCCCCCCTTCTTACTTTGACCATCTCCAAACATTTTTGTTTTGTTTATTTATTTGAACTGAGTCAACTGCCATTTCTAACATATGTCGCGGGCCACTGAAAAATGGACGGCGGGCCGCAAATGGCCCCCGGGCCGTAGTTTGGACACCACTGGTCTAATGTTTCTTTTGGTAGGTTCCATGTAGCAATAGAACACAATATTCTGTGGACCTTGCAAAATCAGTCCAAATCCAGTAAAACAGCCAGGAGCAAAGGGGGTTGCTTCAGTGAAAATGGCTGGGAGTGAATGAGTTTAGAAAAATAAATAAATAAATGAAATGGACTTGGACAAAAATGATCACCCATAGAAAGGATTGAAAATAATTTGACCATGGGGAAGTGTTCAACCAAAGTATGTTGTCTAATTGTCATCACAGTTGTCTTCAAACTTATAATCAGTCAGTTGGCCTATTTAAAGGGTGATAAGTAGGCACTGTGCTGTTGCGTGACATGATGTATACCATACTAAACATGGATCAGATGACGTGAAGGAGAGGGTTGTCTCAAGAGAATAGAAATAAAATTTTAGACAAGCATATTGAAGGTAAAAGCTACGAGAGCATCTCCAACCGAAGCAGCTTTTTGTTCCTGTGACTGCAGTTGCACCCGGGTGTGGTGGCCATCGGGAATTTTGTGAGTTTCCCAAATGACAGAATAGACATCAGTGTATATCGGCCTCCAGCCACTATGGGAGGAGCAACCCTCTATGGAGCATGGCGGCGACGGCTCTTTTGACATACAGTATAGGAATGACCACATGTCAATAGCACATTATGTATATGTGTCATACATAATGTACATGCATAACCTTTGTATTATTTGCTATAGTTTATCAATAATGAAGGTTTAAAAAAAAACAACAACAACACATCCTTAAACGTCACCTTATCCTTGTTGGAGAAGTACACAACTCTGTGCACCATGCGGCGCAGCTTGAAAGGTTCAAAACCAGAAGTGACTGCTGCCATCTTGGCTTCAGCGTTTGCCTACTTTTCAGTAGATTTCACGCAGAGAGGAGTTTATCCTTGTATGACCCGCACCAGAAATAACTGCCTTTGATTGGCTGTGGCCATGAATGGTAGACTGGGCCTTTAAAATGCCACAGCTGCAGTCTCATCCACCCAGGAAGTTATTTGAGTCTAATTAACTGTGATTGGTCCTTTTAATGGACAGTTTGACGGCATGGCGTGATGTGAGTCGCACTACGCCGTCATTAGTGAGCGTGCACACGCACCATGCTATTATTGGAGGGGGAGGCAGGACTGCCATTTCAGTTAATGATGACGTCACGTTGCCTGTAGCATTGTCAGTGACTATCACTGTTGACGAGGACATTTGTTATACATTTTCTGGCAATCCATTGTTATATTGCAACATTTGCTTCTTTTACTTTTTCACCCTCAAATGTTATTTGTGGAAAAATAATCCCTCAGCAGTGATTAAATCTACAAATTTGATTGTAAGCTCACTTCCCGTTTGTGTCTCATTTCTCTTCTAGATGATGTGAATCCATCCACGAGTCACAGGAGGTCACGTACAAGATGCCAAAAGTGGAAGCAGGGATGTCTCGCCATGCTTGTAGTGTGGCAAAAGCAGAGTGGCCGTCTGCTCACGCGTCGCCCCGACGTGTGCTGCAGATGCGCATGTAGAGGAGTGCCAAAGCTGGACTTCATCTTTTTTTTGAAGAAGTACCCTTGTAAATATTTTTCTGTATTGCTAAAAAAAAAAGTGTACAGTTTTGATGGAAGGGCATGTTTTGTTACTTTTTTTTTTAAAAGACTTGTGCCCAATAGTGTTCTTTAAAGCTTGAAGTGTAAAATAGCTGTTTATTTGCTGAATATCAATCCTATTTTGGAGGAAAATTGAACCTGCTTTCTGCTCAGTATGAGTAAGTTTTGTTTTTTTGTTTTTTTAAACGACACTATAAGGCTTTGTTGTGCTCGGCCGCTTAAACTCCAGCTACAATTTTACTCATTCCCTTACAAAAAGGAGTCTCTGGCAATGTTCTCGAAGTAAGAAGGAATGGATTGTGGGAGCGCAAGCTTGGACTCGGTGTTGGAGACGTTTGCCACAAAGAGACACGTGTGCAGACCAAGACGAACTGCATTAGGCCAATGAATGATAGAATGCACTAACTTGTATCTTTTTGAATCAGCTGGTGTGCTCCTGCATCAGCACCTGAGGCAATAACAGTGCAGAATGTTCTTCTTTCTGTTCTTTTAATGTTTAAATTCATAGTCTGTCTGATCACACCATGCTGCCTTTTCAGGTCTTTCTGCATCATCAATTGATGATGGTTCATTTCGATGGAAAAACAAAAGTTGGACTATTTTTGACTGAACGTTGGGGACATTCAATTAAACAAGTACAGCCGTTTTACGTGTGGATCTTGTTCAGCTGTGAAATGTGAACGTTTCATTTGCTTTTCGCCTTTGTGTTTTGTCTTCTCAATAGAGTGGGGGATTTTAATTCATTCTAGTTCAGATTAAAACTAGCTCAAATGGCAATTTTTTTTTTTTAAGTGAAAGATCAAACCTGTGTTGGCTGCCTTACAATCAAACTTTTTGTAACTTGTACTGAAAATTTAAAGGGATGTTGCATTTTTGTTTTGTCTTATTGCATCCTCGTGCATCATTTGTGCAAGCACTGCTCGAGATTCAACTGTCACTTCTATATGATAACGCTGGTTTGAAGAGCAGAATGAACATGTTTCCGCTGCTTAAGTTTCATGTACAAGCATCTATGAGCATATTCTGGCTTCTGGTTGGCTACTCAGAAATACTGCCTGCATTTTCATTTTCTACTTTAGCTCTGCTCTAACTCAATGAATACGCAATGCTGGTCTTAGTTTTCATGCATTAAAACCTGGAGATTGTTCAAATGTGTACTTACTCAAGAACAATTATTTTATGAGAAATGAGTTGTGATTGCTGTGGGTGGTGTAAAGTACTGGCCCTTGGTTCAAATCTGGGTTTACAGCTGAATTTAATTGACCTTCTCTAAACTTTAGAACACACTTGTTGAAACGTTTCACTACTTTTTGCACAACTTATTTTCTAACTAGGAGCTTGAATGACAACATTTGTGAGACATTTGTTCCATGAATCATACTTAAAAATAAAAATAATCAAATTATTTAAACAGTCGTCTTCACGTGCTGTTCACATTTTGACATGAGACTAAAGCCTGGTGCACATATAAGGATTTTTCAAATCTTAAATCGGGCATTTAACAGCTTTGGTCGTATTGTGTGTAAAGTGCGCAGATAATCTCATCACAGCTCCCTCACAAACATAAAGATTATCATCTCAACACTGGTCAAGAGTCCAGTCCTCCGTGAGAGACCTCTCGCGCGATTATACGTGATCTAATCAAAACCGGAAGGGGGGGGGGGGACTGAAACGACGAGACACGCCATGGAAAACAAACGCGACGAACTGGAAGTAATGATGGTGGTCCTCCATGGTAGAGGTCGACCGGACTTTGTGCTTCTCGTCGTACATGCTTTCTCGTGATGTGTCGAATCAAGTCTTTTGAACGGCTATTCAACGTGAACGATAGGAACCGAGTCTTTATCGAGAGCCGTTCATCCCCCTCCAACCACCCCCGGCGCTGTCGTAGGACTCACGACCTAGTAGAAGTGAGACGCCAAAAGGTAGATTTGATAGATGTGCCACCTAGTGTGACAGCTAGACAGACACTACTGTCTAGCTGTCACAGTCAAAATATCGCTGGTGCATTGTACACATGCACGTGCTGGTCAATGTATGTAAAGTGTTGTACACTACACATTTATGTTTTATGTTCCAAGAGAATAAAACTTCATTGAATGTTATTTTTTAGAGTATTCCATGTGTCATTTTTTGAAAATGGCATTTCTATTTAAATAAAAAAAACTAAAAAATTGAGCCAGTCGGCTCCCGAATGAACGGCTCCCCTGAAAGAGCCAAAAGTCCCATCAACTAATGCTTTCTGATATGCTTGTTTTTGTATATGCGCAGTTCCGTCTTTTTCAGTTAGGGCGCCTCTTGATTGGCTACATTCCGTTTGACGTCACAGTTGGTGGCGCAGGCGCACCTCGGCGTCCCTACCGACGTTAAGATTTTTGTCGTAAATATTGAACATGTTCATTATTTAAGACTGTCAGCCCGGACTGGTTTTGGACCCAATTTTCGGGACAAATCCACTCTTAACACATCTCACATGTAAAGATAATCTTATAAGACAAAAGATTGTCGGGCGTTTTGACGTCCTTGGTCGAGAAGGGGCAATATCGGGACAAAAACAGCCCGATTCTCTATGTGTGAACCAGGCTTAAGACTCGAGTACACCTTTGCCAATTTCTTGTTTGATTCATGGACTAAAGATACGTTGTGATTTTTGCAGTTCAGCTTATTTGACAACAGGTTTGTTAGACTTTCTCTCCTCAGTGTGTATTTAACTGGTGACTCCTCTGGGAATTTGTGGCCCCATTTTGTGGGGGGTACAGTAAATAACACACTCACTCAAGTCGAGATAATCTTTTCAGTAACTTGTATTTACAAAAAAATTATTTGTGGTAATAGGAAGTCTGTACCACCCACACCCACGACAATATTTGGGTTGGTCATGTCTGCTACACAAACGCATTCATCCAGCATGATGACAATCCCAAAGTCATATGATACGCTATCTGAGAGGGTGGAGATATCAACAACCGAAACCAGCTAACTATGGGATGTGTAGTTTCTCTCAACCTGACTGTTTGCTGTCAAAGGGTGATACAAGGCAGTAAATAACAATACAAATGGGAGTTGAATAATCACATTAAAAAAAAAAAAAACACACACACACACTTCCTGTTGAAAGTCATCAAAATAGCGTTCTTACTGTACTTTGGGAGTTAAAATACTTGCGACCTTTACTTTTCACTTATCAGACTTAAACTCATTTGGAGTTCCTCAATCAACGTGAAGAAGCAAACATTTGAACCCAAGTGCAGATGCTGAAAGTAGACGATGGGTGGCGCTCGTCAGCTCTTATTAATCCCCCAGACGGAAGCCTTGGCCCCAGTTGTGACGTCTGAAGCCGCCTCGGTCGCCTCCTCCTGCCTGCTCCTGAGGCGCTGGTCTTCCAGGAGGAGGGGCTCCAAAGCCTGACACGCCTCCTCTCCTGCTTGGGAGCAGCTGATATCTGTGGAGGAGGATTACAATTATATAGAATTCAAAAAAAAAGTTTAGCAGGCATATACACTTACCAGCCATAAGATTTTTACCACTTGCTATAGAGTATATAAATATGTCTAATGCAAGAGCAGTATCAAATATTGGAAAGAAAATGTTCAGGTTTGATTGACGTATGCATGTTATTGTGGCTGCAATGTGTGTGTAGAACTTTAGCATACTGAGAGTTGAGTTTTGTTTTTTGTTTTTTTGCTCTCCTGACACTACTGCAGTTAACCAAAAATATAAATACAGCTCTTATTATATATGATGCTGTACAAAAACAGGCAAAACAGCAGGAAGAGTTGAATTGAAATTCCATGAAATTCATGATGCAAAATTAAAAGTTAACAGTACTTAACGAATCTTTAGAGTATGCTGTATAAGACTATTTGCAGCATACAAATATTGTAATGACTATGTACACACCACACAAAACTTTACTAATAGTAAAGTGCAGTAATTGATTTTATAAACAAATAAAACATTGTTAAATTGTCAAAACTTAGGAACTTTTTGATAGGGTGGTAGAAGAGCACTTTATTTCCCAGAATACCTTGCTTTAAGCCTTTAAAATGGCTGCCCAAACAATTTGCTTGGAGGACACTAGTGAAATACCGTAGCCGTTTCTCAATTTGCATTCTTGTCTCTACTTACATCCTTGTGATCTTGTGAAAACGTTACCAGTCACAGCCCAAATATTGTTCCAATTGAAAGTACGAATAAACCAAGAGTGCACAGAATACCCGGATGTTTTATGTCATGTTCTTAGGAAAAATGTTCTGGAGTACATTGTGAGGAAGGTCGTACTTGGCGAGTTCACAAGACTGTACTGTTCTTCATAGAGAAACGGCCAGTCTCGTTCTCACTGACGTGATGAGAATGGGTTTCTCTGACCTAATATTCATCTATACTCCCTTAATAATCCATCTAAAACAGAGGTGGCCAAGTTCAGAAAGCTTTGCAGAAGCCTGATAACGACCCTGATCATGAATCAGGTGTGTTAGTGGAGAGAAACATGGAAAACAGGCTGGATAGGGGCTCTCGAGGACTGAACTTGGCCACCCCTGATCTCAAACAAGTTATTGCTTTTCAGCATTTAAAGGATCCATTTAATATCCAGAAATAAAACTGAAGATCAGGGTCACTTGGAAATATTTTCTTTAAATCAGTGCTGTTCTACACATAATAGCACTTACAAGAACTGTGGCGTAGAAAGGAAGGAGCGTCCTCCAAGGTCCATGGGATATTTGAACATGAGAAAGAAGTAGAGGTGACCCACCAGGTTCCCAATGAGTTCATTCACAAACCTGCAGCAAAACAGTTGACAAGCAGGTCGTTGTGAGAATAATGATAAACACACAAATATAATGGCTTTCTTGGACAGGTTGTACTGTTAAAATAGAATTCAAGTAAAAAAAAAAAAAAAAAAATTTCTTTACAATAAAAGGTTCTATATGCGGATCCAATAGTCTAAACACGTGTTCTCATATTGCATTTGTGGAATATAAATTAAGCGTTAAGAGTTAACAAAAAAAAAAAAAAATCCACTTGTTTTTATCCATCTCCATGGGCGGCCATTTTGACACTTGCTGTCGGCTGAAAATGACATCACAGTTGCTCAGGACTCAGGCAACAACCAATCAAAGCGGACCTGTTTTCTGAAGTTGCGCTGTGATTGGTTGTTACCTGAGAAACATTGATGTCATCTTCAGTCGACAGCAAGTGACAAAATGGCCGCCCGAGGAAATGGATAAAAACAAGTGGATTATTTTTTTTTTTTGTTAACTCTTACTCCACAAACTCAACATGAATCACAATGTCGTGTTTAGACTAGTGTGGGTGCATAGAACTTATTATTGTGAAGAACGCTTTTTTTTTTCTTTTTCTTTTTTTACTTGACTTCCCCTTTCTAAGTGCATTTTGTTGCTCCGCACTTGTGCATGTGCAATGACAACTCTCCATTCATTCCATGACTTACGAGCCTCCGATGATGAAGTTGAAGATCAAAATGACCCACGGCAGATAATGTGCCTAGACAGAGCATACATGGACCATTAATAAGGATTTTCTGGACCCGTTTACTAAGGCTGTTCATAAATAAATGCATCGATGTGATTGACGTGTTCTAACATGTTACCTTGAATCTTGTTCCAAACCAGAAAGACACAATCGTGTCTTTATTGAACTGGGCCCAGATGTACAGTACAGACATGATCAACGGGATCATCAGCAGCTATCAACAAAAACAACACATTGTTAGCATCCAGGCAAACATCATTAACGTTCCTTTCTGGTAACACTCACGTCTCATCGTGACAGTCTAGTGACTTTATGGCGTTTCAACTAGTTGCCTGGCAACTGCATCGCTAGCTGTTGTGTCACACTTGGCATGCAGACGTGAGCACAATACAGCAGATACCAACTTTCTAAAATATCGACACACCTGTTCAATTACATTTTTGTGATGAAAAAAAAATTTAACCAAGATAAATCAATTCCAAACTTTTTCCATCTCTACTGTTAAATCTTATAAAAAGTACAACCTGATGACGTAAATATGCACTCTCCAACTAATACTTCAACATGTCACCAGGACTCAGTTGCTCAATTCAACTCAATTACACACTTTTCTGTACAAAACACTCTTTCCACCAGAAAACTTGCTGAGCCTGGTGGTCCATGACGCACAACATCAAACCGAGCGACGACATCCAGTGATTACGACTGAAAGAAAGAAAAAGCCCCCCCATCCCCATGATCGTACCCACAGACACACCCAAAACCCAACAAACACATGAAAACCACAACATGGCGGTGCACAAAAGTACCCTGTAAGGAAAGGCACCCAGGAGGAGTTCATCCACAGTGAGATGGATGAAGACCAAGCATCCCTCTCACTGTGGAGGCTCCCCCATGAGAAAACGCTGGAGCTAAAAATTTAACAACTACCAAATAAAAACATTTAAACACTAAAAGAAAACAGTTAAACACGATAGAAAAAAATAAATAAATAAAAACAAAGCTACAAGACAATATAGATTAAAATAGTTAAATAAATAAAAGGGGATAAAAAAAATAAAAATATAAATAATAATAAAAATAAAAAATAATAATAATAATAATAATAAATAAATAAAATAAAGTAAAAAAGACCAATAAAATGCCAAACTAAAAAAGTAAGTCTTAAGCCTCCTCTTAAAAACATAAATATTCTCTGCAGACCTGATGCTCTCCGGCAGGCCATTCCATAGGTGAGGACCATAGTGGCTAAAGGCAGCTTCACCATGTGTCTTGGTCCTCCACCTTTGGAATAGTTAAAAGGCCACTGCCAGAAGACCTCAGAAGCCGCGAGGGGTAATAGGGTAAAAGCAAATCAGAAAAATAAGATGGGCCAAGACCGTTAAGACATTTAAAAACTAATAAAAGCACCTTAAAATTAATCCTGAAACGCACGGGGAGCCAATGCAGCGATTTTAAAACTGGTGTAATGTGCTCCCGCCCTCCGGTCCCCATCAGCACACGTGCAGCTGAGTTCTGAAGGAGCTGTAGGACTGAAATATTCTTTTTGGGAAGACCAGAGAGCAGGGATGTACAATAATCTAAACGACAAGAAATAAAAGCATGCATCAGCACCTCCGTGTTAGCCTGCGAGAGAAACGAACGGACTCTGGCAATATTCTTAAGATGGTAAAAAACGATCTTGGCTACATTTTTAATATGAGGATTAAAAGTAAGCTCAGAGTCAAAAATGACGCCCAAATTCTTTACACATTGCGTGGGTTTAAAATCTTGTAGCTTATGTAAAAGTTTCTCTCTCTGACCTTCAGGACCGATGACTAAAACCTCTGTTTTGTCCTGGTTGAGCTGCAGGAAATTTTCTGCCATCCATGACTTAATGTCTAAAATACAATTTAAAAAGGTATCAATAGGCCCCATGTCATCAGGTGACACGGCGATATACAGCTGTGTATCGTCAGCGTAACTGTGGAAGTTGATGCCGTGTCTCCTGATGACTTCCCCAAGGGGAAGCATGTAAAGATTAAAAAGTAATGGGCCTAAGAATGAACCTTGGGGAACCCCACATTTAATTTCATGGGTTCCAGAGGAACATGTATCCATACTTACAAAGAAATATCGGTGTGTGAGATAGGAATAAAACCAGTTAAAAACTGTACCAGAGATGCCCACCAGGCTTCTAAGTCTGTTTAATAAAATGTGGTAATCTACTGTATCAAAGGCAGCACTTAAATCCAGTAGCACCAAGACTGTAAGCTTTTTCATGTCTTCATTACACCTGATATCATTTAAAATCTTTAAAAGGGCAGTCTCGGTACTGTGGTTCATCCTAAAACCAGACTGATATTTCTCTAAAATATTATTTGTATCTAAAATTGAATTTAATTGAATAAAAACATTTTTTTCTAAAATCTTACTTAAAAAGGGTAAAAAGGATATAGGTCGATAACTATTAAAACTGCTGGGGTCCAAATTGCTTTTCTTCAGAAGGGGCTTCACCACCGCCGTTTTAAAGGCGGCAGGAAAGACACCCGTCTGAAGAGAGCAATTGACTATCTTTAAAATCTGTTCCTCAAAAAATCCATAAAATGTCTTAAAAAGTGATGTGGGAATCGGAACTAAAAGGCAGGTTGTTGGGTTGACCTGGGAGAAAACTCGACTAAGTGTCCTTGCATCAACCAGGGTAAAACTTTCCAGTGTTTCCTCAAGTAAAAGTGACTGTCCATATTTATTAAAACTTATATTTTGATCAACTAAAAGACTGGACCTAATGCCATCAATTTTACTTCTGAAGTGGTCTGCAAAGCCATCACAGAGAGTGTTTGATGGAGTCTGTGATGGCTTTTTAAAATCAGGATTGGTTAAAAGATCAAAAGTGGAGAAAAGAAATTTAGGATCTTTTGAATGAACTGCGATTAAATTTGAGAAATAAGATATTCTTGCCTGTTTGACTGTTTCATTGTAGGATTTAAGTTGTTCACGTAATATTTCATAATGTATTGAAAGTTTAGTTTTTCTCCACCTCCTTTCAGCACACTTGCATTTTCGTTTTGATTTTTTAATCTCGTCATTTCTCCACGGGGGAATAGTCTTTAATTTTATAGTTTTGGTTAAAAGTGGAGCTACTTCATCCAAAGTTGTTCTTAAGTTCTTATTAAAATTATCAACAATAAAATCACATGAAGCAGGTAGAAAGTCTGCAGGGATTCTCTTAAGATTCTCAATAAAATTTGCAGCCACCTCAGAAGTTAGGTAGCGTTTCCTCACTGTTCTCACCGGGGCATCCTGATGATTAAAACTGACGATGTTAAAAAATACACAATAGTGGTCGGACACAGCCAGGTCAACAACAGAGGACACACCAATGGACAGGCCATAGGTTATGACCAAGTCCAAAGTGTGTCCTCTGTTGTGAGTCGGCTGTGTGACATGTTGTTTAAAATCAAGACAGTTTAAAAGGTTTAAAAATTCTCTGGACAATGGGTCCGAGATATTATCAACGTGGACATTAAAATCGCCAGTTACTAAAATTCTATTGTAAGTAGTAAGTAGAATTGATAGGAACTCTGAAAATTCACTAATAAAAGAAGTAGAATGATGGGGAGGTCTATAAACTAAAACACAGAGAATAGGAGGATTGCTACAAACAAAAGCATGATACTCAAATAATAGATAAGTACTAAAAATAACTTCCCTTGAAGCTAAAGTGACTTTAAAAATGGATGCAGTCCCACCTCCACGTTTACCATCCCTGTTAGAAAATAAAAAGTTAAAATTGGATGGGCAAGCCTCGGTGAGAACAACTGGGGCATCTGTGCCGAGCCATGTCTCTGATAGAAGAATACCTTCTAGGTTGTTGTCTAAGATCAGGTCATTTATAATAAAAGTTTTGTTTAAAAGAGCGCGCACGTTCAGCATAGCCTATTTAATGTTTGTGCCGAATGTGTGCTCATAGTCACAATTAAAAGAAGTGTTAACATATAAAAGATTATTAATGTTAAAACTGTTTTGTTTGTGTGTGGGGGAAAAGCGTCTGCCTGTGATAGTAGAAATTGGGAAACTGTTATCTGTATGCATTCTAACTGTAGTGACTGTACTAATTGTAGGAATTGGATACAGAACTTCAGACACCGAGGGGGCAGTTAGTCATTGACGAAACACGTAACGAATAAACAATGTTCTCGGCTAATTTCCGAGCACCGAGTATTGAGGGGTGAATACCATCATTTCTAAAATAAGATGCCCGGTCCCAAAACAAATTAAAATTATCAATAAAAGACATATTATAAAAACAGCATTCAGACTGTAGCCAAGAATGGAGGCTCAAAAGTCGGCTAAAGCGCTCACTTCCTCGGCCCAGAGTAGGAATCGGACCCGAAATAAAAACATGTTTCCCACAGTCTTTAATGGCGTCCAACAAAGCAATAAAATCTTGCTTTTGAAGTTCGGACTGACGGAGAGAAGTGTCGTTGGCTCCAACATGTATTACGATGTTCCGAACATAAGGAAATTTAGCCAACAAGCTAGGAAACCGCTCTAAAATATTGCGAACTCTTGTGTTTTCACTGACTAGAATTTGCAACTGTTCATAATATTTTTGGTTTCATCAACCAAATCAAAGTTTCCCACGTGTTCAAGTTCAAGGAGAGTTCAAGTTAGGGCTGGGCGATATGGCCAAAAAAAAAATGTTTTGTTTTTTTTGTTTTTTTTTGCAGTCATGTAGGATGATTATGAATTTTAATTACTGTAATGTGAATCTAATAAACCCAACAAAAATGTATAAAATATTTAAAGGTTTCATTTATTCAAAAATAATTCATGTGCAAAATGTTCAGCCAACAACATATTGTTACTGATTATAAATTTTAACAAACTTAACATTCATAGTGTGTGCTTAAATGCCACAATTAAGTAGTTGGTAGCTATAAACAAGCCTTGTAAACCACCCAATCCAGCATTCTGCCACTTGTGCAAAATTACAACTCACAATTTGGATGCAACCAAATATAATAACAGCTTTTAATAATTCAGAAGACAAAATTTGATTTCACGATTTATCAAATTTTCAACAATTCAATTTTTAAAATGACAATCGAATTAATTTGATTTATTGCCCAACGCTTGTTCAAGTGTGTGTTTGGTTTTTTTGTGGGGTTTTTTTATGCTTGTCTTGCCATCCTATCCCATAGCCCAAACAAATGAAGACAAGAAATTGTTGTCACATGTACTAAACAACCAATACTTGACATTAATTCCTGACTTTTTCACAACGCTTACCTGCATGTCCATAATCAGCGCAGTTATCTACAACCAGAGTCAAGGACAGCAACTTCAAGGTACACTGGTCACATCTGGAGACTTTTGGATGGAAACGAGGTTGTCACTCGCAATCCTATCACAACAGCCCACTCTCACATGCACTTATCCTCCTACTTCCCCTTTGTCAAAGCAGCTGAACTGCACGTTGTCTTGTAAAAAGTCTTTTTTTTTTTTTTTTTTTATTAAATAAAAAAACATGGCTAGAATGACTGTGTTGAGGTTTGGATATACTCTAGCTGCATATGAAGTTAAATAGAAATTCTTAAGAATGAAGGAAAGGATACAACAATGCAGATCCAGTTGAAGAGGAGCATGAAGACATAGTCAGCTGGTCGCCCATCAAACGCTCCTTAAAAAACACAAAACATTAAGATGCATGATACACACACAAAATCATAACTGTGTGTGTGTGTGGATGTAAGCCATCTTACCGGTCTCTAAGCGGGTCGAGTAATTGTAGAGGAAATATAGGTTGACTAGGAACAGGAAGCCAGTATTGGGATACACTGGGAAATACAGGGTGGCGGTCACTGGTCTCCACAGCTAAAAATAGAGCAGGTACATCTAATAGAAATGTAGTCCGACTCTAAACAAACTGCTTTGACAGGAGACAATCTTAAAGGAAGGGTCTGTCATTTTCATTCAGGAAAATGCACTTTTTAAATACAGGATGTATACACTTTAACTCTTTCTCAGTCTACACATCTGGGCTTATGTTAATGTGTGGTGATGATTTTTTCCTAAACCCCCACACCCCCAACCTGTATTTTGACATTTTGTGTTTGTTTTGTAAACAGCGGGACGTTTCTCTGGACAGATAGTGTTTATATACCCCTCCAGCCAATCGTAGAGCGGGGATGGGGTAGGTTGGGGGTGTGTCGCAAAGAGAGAGAAAAAAAAAAAAAAAGAGAAAAAAAAAAGGAAAAAAAAAGACGAGTACGCCATCGAACGGACCAATCACGAGCGAGCTACGCCCCGCCATCTACGGTGTGCAAGGATTGGCGACGTGTGCACCGCAGCCGGCCACGAGCTACGCGGCATTTAAAATTCATGGCTCGCGTAGATCATGTGACCTATGCCGGTCATTAACGCAAGAGCAAACCTGGAAGCATAAATCAGGCTTTAGAATAGAAGCAGGTTCGTAAATGACCGTCACTCCATTAGTTTCGTTCCACGTACGTCCGCTAGCAAGCTTCGTGAAGCTTCCGTCTGTTCCCTCGGTTTCAGGATATTGACAAAATAAATGTGTTAAAGAAATTTTCCATTTTAGCCTCTTTTGTAGGGATGTAACGATATCCAAACATGACGATACGATATTATCACAATATGAAGATCACAATACGATAATTATCACGATATTGGCAATATTTTAAAAAAAAACCCACAATATTGTAAAAAAAGAGAGCTCATACTAAAAAAAAAAAAAAAAGCACAATATTGTACTTTTGTACATAACAGCAATGCATATAAACCACCTACAATCTGTAATAACAATATTGAGGCACTTGTTAATGAAAGCACACATTGATCGCTTCACAAGCAAATTAGGTTCCCCTTCATCTGACAATTACCATAGATTTTAAACATAGAAGGCCAAAACATCCCTAATGAAAATTAAATTGCACTAATAAACTAGCCACTAGATGATGCTAGAACTGCACAAATGAAAATCAACCTGACTTTTTTTTAACAGATGTGTTTCTTCTAAATACTAAATATTGTAAACATGACAACAACGATATTGTGGCAGTTTTAATATCACGATATCACGATATTGCCCTTATTGTGACATCCCTACTCTCTTACGTCCGTTTTGATCTTTCTTTTCTGTCTGGAAATTACTGGCAATTACTTCCCTTGGCAATTACTTCCGCGACCCCCATCAGACTAGAAAGTGTACTTTATATATTCTTGGGTTGTCTCAGTTTGATAGTAAAATTGCTTTGATGAAATTAAACATTTGCAAGTGATAAATATGCAAAAAAAAAAAAAAAAACAGGAAGGTGGCAGATACTACACCTTGCCCAGTGAGCCATAGCACATGTGCAAAAAGACACACAAAGGTGCGCCACATAAATTGTCCATCTTGACTTAATTGGTCCAAAATTAGTTATGTATTACATGAATGTAATTTGTTCACCAATCACTACCACTACCAGCAATGTAGAGTAACAACAAGAACAATGAAATGACATTTAACCCGTCAATCCATTTTCTGTGACATTTTTTTGTGGTCTATGATGTATCTGATATTTCATCGAACGGAAACTACGTTGTTGAGCTCGAATCAGATTGGGAAACGTTTTAGTTTTTGTGACGTTAAAATTAGGACCTTCTTTGTTGTTTTTCTTTTATTGTACACACATTGCATATGTAGAAATAACTCAAATATTCCAATTGTGTGTTATACTAATTTGTTTTCGTTGCCTCCAAGGTACCCGGAAGTCTTGAATTAGCCCCTACGTCGCAAACGATGATTGGCTGACTTTCCGCTTGGCCTGTTGAGTGAGCCAAGCTAGCCACCTGCTAACACCCCAACATTTTTATAAACACGAACATTTAAACATCCACTTGGATCTCTCGAGACAAACTTACGTGTAATCTTCTTAAGAACAAATCTGGCCTCAGTGCAAGGTTCCTGGGATCAACCAAACCTAATTTCCCTATAAGGGGAACAGCAATCGAGGCAGCAAACCAGCCCCTGGTGATGAGGGGGATGCTTTTGAACCAGTCCCCGATGTCAGACATCTTATCATATAATTATTTCAACGTGATGACCATAAAGTTCCAAGTCTGATAATAAGTTATGTGAATTATCCCGATTGCGCCAGCGCTCATAAAGTCTTTGATCGGTCTCACTTCAAAAAGTTTACATGACGTGGCTAATCACAAACGGCTAGCTATAATTGTCATCTACTGAGGATCAGGACTTCCTCATCCGGTCAAGATTTTCAAAATACATTATGAGTCGTAAATCACTATCGAGTCGAGTCGAGGGCGCTGGAGGCAATCCCAGCAAGGAAGGCACATACAAAGATGAACGACAATTTACATTCACATACCGTCACTGAGAACTGAACCCATGCTGTCAAGTAGCGAGTACCATCAGTGACCCAATACTTAAAAAACAAAACAAAAACAAAAACATGCCCTTTAATAATTCTCACAGCCTGAATACATAATATGTAAGCTATACAGTACACAAATTTAGACACAACTAGAGGGGGGGGGGGGGGGGGGGGGGTTATACATGCACAAGTTGTACAAATTAAAAGTGTATAGTTTTGTGTTTCATATCTTTTTCTATTCAAAATATGTAATTATGGAAAAACGCTTATCTGTTTTGAACGAACGGGCCCTGACTTTTCATTTGTGGTTTTATTTTGAAAGCAGGATTATGTCCAGTAGTGGGCGCATGTATTTTATTATTGTTTTTCCGTTAATTCATACGTCCAACTTGGATTGATAAAACACAGAAAAAGCTTTGCCCAACCCCAGCCACAATCCCCCACCCCACCCACAAAAAAAATATATATAAAGCATGTATCGAAATAGGAATAATGCGCGCTAAAATGCTGGGTGATGGGCGGTCTTATAAAACGACATCTCCCGTGGTGCACCTCTCTGTTTATGTGAAACGTAGACTTGGGGCGACACAAATGAATTCCCAAATCACTCCGAAAACAGAAGTTGTAGGGAATTCATTTATGATTTAAAACGCGGGGTAGGGCTTTAAATGTGGCCTAATGTCAGCGCTTTTACTTATATTATTTGGCGCTTGTTTGTACATAAAAGAAAGCCTTGGTTTTCGTTTCAAACATTTCCCGCTGCACGGCTGCTAACAGCGATTAGATTGATTTGTTGGCGTTGCAGTTTCTCATGTTGCTCCAACTGGAGCTTCATTTTTTTTTCAAATTTACTTTTCACAAGCCCTATGAAAAATGGATGCAACCGACATCGGAAATAGAGAAGAAGGGAAGCTTAAGCATCGAAAACCAGCTTCTGGAAAGGGGTAATTATTAGCTATAGTTGAGCTAAACCGTTTATACGCTATAATTAGTCACTTATTACAGTTCAAATTAATTCAGTAGAACTGTACAGCATTGCAACGGTTCCATTTCATTGTTTTGAGTTTGAACTAAAACTGCGAACTTTCGAAAAAGTGTAATATTTGATTTGATTGGATTTTGTTTTCATTATGGGACTTTGTGGTTTGACATACGAGTGATTTTAAATTTCTAGGTAAATTTTTTACCTAGTGTACGAATATGCATTCAAGTATTTTAGAGATTATGTAAGATTTTGATATCAACCCAATTTAAACGTACCGGTAATACTTAAGTCAAGTGTGTCGATCTGGTGGGAAAATGTAAGTACTTTCTGGTTGACAAGCCCCAAAGCTTCTGAGAGAATATCCTATGTGCATACGTGACAAACTGAAACTTTTGGCAAGGTACATTAGTTTTATGTTCACAGATGCTAAAATGAAGCATACCAAGAAATGAACACTGCCTCTAAATCGAGGAAGGGGCGCTGTTGTATTATGGTGTTGCTTTGCTCCGTCTGGCACAGGGTGTCTTGAATCTGGGTTGGTACAATAAAATCTCAAGACTAACAAGGTATTCTAGAGCAAAGTTTGCTACATACAACATCAGACAGCTTAATCTCAATCACATGTCATGGCTTTTGCAACAGGATAGGCTAAAGTATGGATGGCTAAGGGCAAAAGATTGGAGTTTTGTTTTGTTTTGTTATTTTTTTATTTTTTTATTTTTTTTTAAGTGACCTTCTATGAGGCCTGTTCTAAATCAAATTGAAAATTTGTGGAAGGAGCTGAACATAATCATTCATTCCATATATGTTTTTTTTATTTTTTATTTTAATGACTCGATTTCCATCTTCTCCAGGTTCTCCAGTCTCCTCCCACATTCTAAAGACATGCTGGCAGGGTAATTGGGCGCTCCAAATTGTCCCTAGGTGTGCTTGTGGGTGGTTGTCAGTCTCTGTGTGCCCTGCGATTGGCTGGCAACCAGTTCAGGGTGTACCCTGCACGCTGCCCATATCCAGCTGGGATAGGCTCCAACACCCCTCCGCGACCCTTGTGAGGAGCAAGTGGTTCAGAAAATGGATGGATGGACTCGATTTCCCTTAAATTCCAAAGAATCTTTTTAGATAAAAAGGCCTAGAACAGCATGTCAGGTTTTGATAACTTAGTATCGTAGTCACCACTTTTGAACAGCTGTGATTTCTATTTTTTGTTTTGTTTTCCTCTTTATTTCTATTTTATTTCTTAGTATGTTGTTTGTCTTTCCACAGTTTGTTGTTGAAGGTGGTTCGTACTGTTCAGCAGGCTAAGGTACGTTTCCTCCATGCAGCGTTTAACGCCACAGGAGAATCCTTCCTGGCTGGTGATCACCATGGCAACATCTATACCTTTGACATAAGTAGAAACAGGTGAGTTGATTCTTTTATTTTATTTCCAACAGGAGCCCAACCTATTCTGTAAACATTACACTCTTATGAAGCCTGATACATATTTGCTAGATGTTTAAATGTGTGCTGCATACTCTGGCCTCACAGTTTCCATTAGACTCTCCAGTGAATTTGTTTTTGTCTTTCTTATCTTTGGACAGATTTCGTTTAGTGCAGAAGACGGGACAGGCCTGCACTGCTCTGGCATTAGGTTTGCATCGGAGCACAGAGTTCCTGGTGGCTCTTGTTGACAATACCATCAAGTGTTTTGACCAAGGCATGACACAGACCTACACGCCAAGTGTTATTATCTTTGTGTCCAGTTGTAGTTTTAATGCAAGCTATTTTTTAAGGCAGCGTCATTTGTCAATCATTGATATGTCACTGTCTCTTATTGGAACCACCCTGCTAAAATACTTTTCTGCTTGTTTTTTTTTTTTTATTCTTCTTCTTTTTTTGCACAGACACAAATCAGATGATTAGTTGGATGCGGGGCCATGAAGGGGCCGTTTCGTCCATCTCAGTCCATAGCTCAGGCCGGTATGCCGTCACCACATCCTTAGACACTGCTCAGCTGTGGGACCTAGACACCTTCCAGAGGAAAAGAAAGCTCAACGTGTATCAGTCAGTTGGTGTACAGAAGGTAAAGACCAAAAACTTTCACAAAACTTTTGTCAGCGTCAATAAAACTAGACCAAACAAAGTTCCAACAATCTGTGGTCTTCTACAAGCAATGTGCCCATAGATTGTGTAAATTGTACATGGGGAATCCACAAAGTGGAGCAATATCTTCAATGGATTTACACAGTGTGGACGCCTCACCTCCAGCTAAATGTGTACGCCCCCTTCAAATGCAGCTTTGTGTTTGTCAACCCTAAGTTAGTTAGACCATCAATAAAATGGTTTACGTACCTGCTGCATTATTTTATTTTCTCGAGGTTCTCAGAAATAAAGCTCCCTTCTTGTAAAAAAAAAAAAAAAAAAAAAAAATCAGGTTCATAGTTTTATTTGTTTAAGCACTTGGAGCAACTCCTTCAGCAAAGTTCCTAAGAGTTTATGAAATTAGAAAAGCATTGAAAACAGAGCAGTTGATACCATTTCATTAAAAAAATAAATAGCACTGGTTGAACTTGCCACCCCTTTTTTTTTTTTTTTTTCTTAAGAATTAAAATTGTGAAGCATTAGGAAGTGGAATCGAATTGAAGAATTGAAGAAACAGAATCTGAACCAGAAGCTTCTAAACTCAAACGATGCCCAGCCCTACCTGACAGTACATTTCCAATAAATACTGTGCTGCGTACCCATTGGCAGTGCGAATGCAGGTGTTTCATGCTATAGTCTAGAGTTCAACCAATGTGGAAAAAAACAACGGATAGTTTGGGGAAGGAGATAAAACAGTGGCGCTAAAGTTTAAAAAAAAAAAAAAAAAAAAAAAGGCTGGTAACTTTAGAGCGTTAAAGCTGCTATTTGGGACTTTCGTCACAAAAATGTCTTAATAATAACCTTTTAATTTGACCATATATGACTAAAACATCTTCTAATTAGTAGATTAACACCTTAGCTGCTCACAGTGGGTACTCCTGCAAGCCTCAGACCAATAATTTCCGGACTAGAATCGAGTTAGAATTTCCTGCCCTCTACCGATTTGACGTTTATGTATGCATTGTGTGTGTGAAGAAGGGTAAGTGCAGTTTCATTTTTCGTCAACAGGTTGTCAATAGCAATTTGAAAGGGAATTTTATGTGTTCAGTAGCTTTAGCTTTAGATAAAGGTAAGGTAACTGTAGGGTGTTAGCAACCACATTGGCTGGTGGTCAGAAAAGTTCATTTAGGACCCTGCTCATAATATGAAGGTTGCTACACTTAGAAAAGTTTGAGTTTGAGCTTCACAGTTTGCAGTTTAATATCTTTAATTCATTATTTTTTTGCAATTGATAAAACAATAAAACCTGACAACAATGAACCACCAAAAACAAACCATAAAAAAAAAAAAAAAAAAAAAAAAAGTTAAAAACATTGTTACAAAAGGGACCCAACCCATGTGAATGTCCAGGACTGTACAGTGTCCACTTACCAAAGTAGATCCCCGCCAAATTCATAGAATTAGCATCCCATTCTTGAGTTTCATAATCAGTATCATGGCGGTCCATGTTTCAGGTTTTCTTCCTTCCTCTCAGCAACACCTTCCTCAGCTGTTTCAGTGACAACTCCATCTTTGCTTGGGATTGCGAGACTCTAGTGTGCAAATACCAGCTTCCGGTCCCAGACCACGGACCCCGGCTCTTCTACAAGGCCTTTGCTGTGACACAGTGAGTCCCAGCTTAAATTCCCAGCCACACCACTCAATGTCTGTGCACCACCACTCTAGCATGGTTTGTAGGGCCTCACCAAAACCCGACGAGAAGGAAAAGAGACAGATGAGAACCTCTGAGAAGGAAAAGAGACAGATGAGAACCTCTGATATTTGGTGCAAAAGTACACATGCTGTAGCATCCTATAATATTTGGAAAAGATTAGGATTACCATTTGGAAGAGTGGTCCTCTTTTGCCAAGTCAAGATGGACTCTGAACTGATGGAATGCTAGTATAAAACAAAAGAACAAATAATTAGTTTAGGGCTACTGCTCGTGTGGCATAACGAGTGGCTATTTATTTATTTACTTACCGGTATTTATTTTTACAAGTTGTACATGTGTTTTATACTGTTTTGAAGACTATCCAGGCATGCTGGCGTTGATATTTTGTACGCCATAGGACTTGGGCCTATGTAAAGTGTCAGTGTCGAGTGTGGTCACGTTGCCATTTGCCCATCGCTGCTCTAATTGCAGAACTTGATTTTTTTTTTTTTTTTTTTTTTTATTTTTTTATGTTGATGTTCTGCTTGTCTTTTAATGCTGCTCCTCGTGCCTTTTAAATCGGCCCTTGGGGACAAATAAAGTGGTTTGAATGGGATTAATTGAATTAGGAAGGGTGTATCCCTGAATCAAACATCTGTACCCCCCATCTGTACTTTTTTTTTATTATTATTATTATTTAATTGTATATATTATAGGTCAGGCTGTTATTGGTTGTTGTTGTTGAAAAACATTTAGAAAAAGATTTATCATCACTGCCTATATCCACAGTGCTGCAAATGTCTGGTGTTTGACAGAGATGGTAAGAGCCTGGCAGCTGGGGGTCGGTCCAACCTGCTGCACCTGTGGTGTTTGGACACCAAAAAGCTGGTCAAGGTGATCCAACTGCCCACTCAAGTTCGGACTGTCAGACATCTGGAATTCCTTCTCGACAACTTTGATGGAGGATCCAGTCAGGTATACTGTAATTGGTGTGTGCCATCCAATAGTTGAACATTATCTAGGGCAGGGGTGTCCAAACTTTTTAATTTGAGGGCCACATACAGAAAATCAGAAGGATGCAAGGGCCACATAATGTTATGGGGAAATTGTGTTTAGTCCTAAAAATTGTACAAATAATTTATTTGTGCTTTTGCATATTTAGAAAAATGCTACACTATATAGACCAATTTATTTGTAATATGGCGGTAGGGTTATTATAGTTTTGGAATTTTTCATTTTAGTTAATTTTTATTAGTTTTCAGGTTGGTTCTGTTTTTATTAGTTTAATTCTTTAAAAAATGCTTAGTTTTATTTTAGTTTATTTTCAGTATTAGTTAAAAAAAAAAAAAAAAAAAAGTGTATTCTACGCAATATGTCACAGCTGTGAAGGACCCAAGTGCAGGAGGCAAACGAGTCAGGGAGGCAGAGGTGCTCAAAAAGGTGTAATTTAATCAAACAAAGCAAAAGGGGCAAACAGGGTACTTGGTAAGTAAGAAAAACAAAATCCAGAAGGGGAAAACGATACAAGACGTGGTGGAACAATGGCAGCATGGACGTGCGGAAACAAGAACAATGAACAGACAAGAACTGAAGCGAAAACAGGTGACTAAATACACACACTAATTGACAATGATTAGACACAGCTGGGCAGTGGGACATAAGTGGCAGTGGGTGCTGGTTGATTGACGCATAAGGAAGGGCAAGCAAAGACAGGTGGACATGACGAGGCTTAACAAAACTAGGGAAGACAAGGAAAGCAGAACATAAACATGACAAACTCAAAACTAGAACCCCAACACAAACAAATCAAAACACAACCCAAACAGAACCAAAACATGACAATATTTAAAAACCACCATGGGAGCAACGTCATCTGAAAGTGCTTTTCTATTGGCTGCTGCTGGATGACGTCACTTCTGTGTGACATACTTTCAAACGTCATTATTCCGGTTTATATCAAAATAAATCTACTAAAAATCACATTTAAAATCATTCCCAAAGGCTCATGTCTTAAATTAATTACCAAAGACTAAAACGAAGGATGTTTGCTATAATTAGTTAGTTTTAGTTAGTTTTGTAAACATAAAATGTAGTTTCAGTTAGTTTTTGTTTTTTAAAAAGCATTTTCGTTTTTATTTTATTTCGGGAACAATATTGTTTTTTGAATTTTAGTTTGTTTTTTCATTAGTTTTAGTGAACTAAAATAACCTTGGCATCTGTTTTTCGATACCCTCCCTTCTTACTTTGACCATCTCCAAACATTTTTGTTTTTGTTAATTTGTTTGAACTGAGTCAAATGCCATTTTTAGCATATGACGCAGGCCACTGAAAAATGGATGACAGGCCGCAAATGGCCCCCGGGCTGTAGTTTGGACACCACTGATCTAGGATAAATTGGTTCCAATTAACTAAGAATAAGTGATTGAACTTGCTTACTTTGCCGCATGGAAAAAAAATGCAATTCTTTCATTAGATAATTTCATAATGCCAGGTCTTTTGGTACACGTTAAATTTTGCAATATCGATATTACTATATTCAATAACTCTATTGTGTATTGCATGTTTTTTATCGTGCAGTCCTTATTGGGATGCATCTGGACATGGAACATGTGTTCACACCTTCTTCTCTTCCTGCTCACTTTACAGACGTTGGGAGTGTTGAGCCAAGATGGAATTATGCGTTTCATTAACATTCACACGTCCAAGCTTCTCTTCTGTGTCGGATACCACAACAATGCCATCCACTCAGTGACCATCAGCCCTCCTGGTCGTCATGTGGTAGCCATCTTGGATGACGGCAGCATCAGCGTCTATAGCGTTCAGAGTCTCACAGAGGATTTGAACAAAGTAAAAGACTCATCTGATCAACATCTGGGTTGAAATGAGTAGCATGCTTTTTGTAACCTACCGTCCTCCACAGCCTCCCCTTCCACAGGTTGGAGTAGTCTGTGAGACTGAAGCACATCAGGCACCATCGAACCAAAAGGTCAAATCTGATACCATACAAAGACCGGCCAGTCACACTGGCAGGCCAAAAAGGTTGAAGAGCCGTGCTTCGACTGCTGGATCAATAGCAGAAGATAAAGAGGTAGGAATACAGACAAGAACAATATTTTTAAGTTGTGTACTATTGTTAAAAAAAAAACAAAAACAAAAACATTCAGTTAAGTCAGAAGGGCACAAAGGCCAAAATTCTTCGGCTTTAATTTGTTAAACACTAACATCAATCAGGAAAGCAATTATATTTTGTGATTTGTGTATTTTCAAGTTAATTTGATAAATTGCTAGATAATGGCGACCAGTTAAAGATGTCTCAAGATTTTGAGGTGCATCCCACAAGCCTAGTTCTACCCCTGCACTGAACACCCAGCCGAATCCCATCTCTACATTCAGAACCAAAAATGTAGTAAACTGACCATTTTTAAAAGCAGTTACTTGAGGATCAATAAGGTGATATGTTCATAAATCAGATCTTGACACAAAGCGTAAAGTGGAAGAAACAATTTGGTTCTACAGCGAATGATCTTTCCTCACCACAGTGTTTTGAAGAGAACTTGTTTAGTCCTAAAAGAAAATTGTTCAAATAATTTGTTTGTGTTTTTGTGTACCTAGAAAAATGCTAGAGTATAGAAACCAATTTATTTCTAATAATAGCATCTATTTTTTCAACACCCGCCCTTCTTATTTTTAACATTATTTTTTTTTTTTTAACTGTGTCAAATGCCAGTTTTAGTATGTTGTGGGCTGCTGAAAAATGGATGGTGGACTGTAAATGGCCTCCGGGCCATATTTTGGACACTACTAATTTACGTTATAGTTTGGAAACTCTCTTCTAATCTGGCCTGATTTAAAATTCTCTAACAATCTTTTTATGGGTTAGATGCCGCATCCAACACACTAAAATATGACGTCATGGGATGATGTGATCTAGCGAGTCAGCGCCATTTGGTGTGTCGAGTTTATAGTGTGTTATTTTGTTATTGATGATGTCATCCTCAGTATCTTCTGACGTTACTTTTGTAAAGGAGACGTATGCGGTACATAGAGCAACAGTCCTTGAAGCAGTACATATTAAATGTTGTTTAATGATGAATGAAATTGATTGGATTACAAACGGGTGACGTGAATGCTATCCATACAAAATAAGAAGTGAATTGAATCAACCCTAGCTACAAATGGGGGGGAAAACACTTTTCTACGGTTTACGTCATCGGGATGTAATCTGACGTCTCAACTCTGATCCACGTTTGCATGATAATGATGTTGTCATCGAGGTTTGTCTTTCTATTTGACCAGAACCAACTCCCTAGTGGTCTGAACAAGACACGACTGGTGGGTCTCGTGAAAACATTTGGAGAATATCCTGCGAAATACAGGTGATGCAATTCTCTTCATATATTTGAAAGTGGCACACTTTTATCATCCAGAATATTGTGCCACCTTTTAGGACGTTTGTTTGGCGGTCCTTGCTGTGCTTGCCTGAGAACTACACAGCATATAGCAGTCTGACTGATAAAGGCCCCCACTCAGCCTATCAGGCCATCCATCAGAAGTATCCCATCAAAAGTGAAAAGCTCCAGAGGGGGCTGCAGAGGTACACATCCTTCCACTTGACACGCTCAAATGAAACCATCATAACATTTTTTTTGTCTAAATCCTCTCGTTCCACTCAGAGTTTTGTCTGCACTTTCTCATTGGGCTTCCATCTTTGGAGAGGCGGAGTATCTTCCGCTGTTAGTCTTTCCGTTCGTCAAGCTCTTCCAGAACAATGCTCTGCTCTGTTTTGAGGTGGTGGCCACCGTCTTAGGTACACTTTGATCATGACGCGGAGCTTTGTCACACGCTGGCCGTGATATGAGGTGATTTGGTTGTGCTGTGTTGCAGTGAACTGGTGTCAACACTGGTTTGAGTACTTCCCCAACCCTCCTTTAAACATCCTCAACATGGCAGAGAACCTTCTGGCGCATCATGACAAGGAGCTGCTGCAACACATGGTGGACTGTGGGATCACCTCCCAGGTAATGTGAGACACAATCTGGAAGAGGGGCAGTGGCCCCTTGATGCTCTTTTGTTCATGAAATTGTGTCTTTGTGTCAGCTCTACGTGTGGCCCCTCTTGGAAACGTTATTCTCTGAGGTTTTAACTCGTGACGAGTGGCTCCGCCTCTTTGACAACGTTTTCTCCAACCATCCGTCCTTCCTGCTGATCACCTGCGTGTCCTACCTGACGCGCTGCCGGGAGCCCCTTTTGCTCTGCGCCCAGAAACAAGACTTTGAGGTGTCATCTCGCTCTCTCTGATCTCTCTCTCTTGCTTGCTTGCAGCTTTGAAAAATGGGCAAATTATTTTTAGATTTCTCCAATGAGCTGTCGAGCAACTTTTTAAGTGAAACTACCTAAAAAGTCCATCTTTGCCCGTCTTCGACGCAGGTCATCTTCCACAGGAAGTAAATAAAACAGAGCTAACTCTATTGTTTTATTTTACACTTTCCATAATTTTAAATGAATCACCAAAGTTAATGCCTTAACTTTGAAAAGCTTAACTTTGATCATTAATAATGTTCATTAATGTGAAAACGTCAATCCTGTGAATAACTTTATTTCTATAAATCTCTGGCAGTGTTTATGTTTTTAAATGATCACTTCTAAAACATTCTTAGAAAATCACAATGTCCCATCACTGGTGAGCTATTTTTAGAACAGGCCTGCAAGATACTCAATTGGTTCTTTGGGGTTTTCTGTTGGTCGCAGGCACCACATTTGTGACCACTGACGTGGACTGACTCTGTAACGGCACGTTAAATGTTCAACTTTTAATGCTATTGGCTCGCTTGCCCTGGAATTCAACGCCATACTCCAGCAGCAACTTTTGGATGTACAAGGGCACATCAAACTTTTCATGAAGTCTATCAGGGTATTGGTACTCGCAGCAACACTATTGCCTGCCCTCTTTTGGTAGTTTTACAATAAGGAAGAAGAAATTGGAAAACTAGAAAATTTCAAGTTAGAGATGTATCAATATTCAAACATCACAAGCTCGCAATATGATAATTATCACAATATTTTTGGGAGGTTGGTGATTTAAAAAAAAAAAATCACAATATTGTAAAAAAAATGAGGTCATTCTAAAAAAAAAAAAAAACAATATTGTGCTTTGTACATAACATATAAACAACCTACAATCACGAATATAACACTTAATTTTGAGGCATTTATTTGCTAATGTAAGCACACATTGAGTTCCTCCGCATATTGACGCACTTCACAAACATATTACGTTCTAGAGATAGACCGATATGCTTTTTTCAGGGCCGATACCAATTCCGATTATCGGTAGTCAAGGAGGCAGATAACCGATATTTGAAGCCGATATTCATTTGCAGTAAAAGTTAAAATGTTGGCACCCAATTTTTGAATAATGCAAACCCTAACCGTTCTTTACAATGGATTCTCACACTGCACTTTTCATTTTACATCCTTCTATCTGCAATAAGACGTTTGTGGCGGGGGGAGTTAAATGTGGGGGCCAATGTGACATTACCTTTTATAGCATTTGGGATACTTGTAGTTTTATTCTATAAATGTTATATTTTTATATTTTGAAGTAATAGGAGGAACCCTGTCATTCAAAATGTGCATCAGCTGTGGCATTACTTATTACTACAGCAAAAAAATAATAAAAAAAAATTCCATGAGAAAAACTATTCATCCCTGAACACCATACAGTTCTTGTAGACCTTATTATGATTATTGTTATTGTTACCATATAGACAGTTTTGATAAGCTGAGGATCTTAAATCGAGAACAGCAATATCATGCTACTCCTCTCTACAAGAGAACTGTCAAAAGACACTTCATCATGTAGTTTACTGCCACTTAGGATGCCCCAATCAACGCAGAAAAAGGTAGAGTGAAATAATTTGGTTATAATAATAGAATAACTTGGTTAAACAGACATTGTTGCGGTGGACCGCTGCCACTTTCTGCTGTTTAATGTGTTTTACACTTAGACACGTGTGTGTATATGGGCACACTATTCTCTCACTACTGTACTGTACTGTATCACTTAATGGCACAGATGTACTTGTCTAAATAATAACTGGGCTGCAACATTTCTAATTCACATTAACAAGCACTATCTTAGCTGTCCACATGAATAGTTACTAACACACGAGAAAGTTATACAACACACCAAACATGAGCTCATTATTCTAAGTATGATGCACGTAACAAAATTACATCACTGAACATTAATTGCAGCCGTGTACGGCCGTAGATGTTACATATTAGTGGCATCCATTGAGAGGATAATGTCCCAACTGACGGCAGACATGACGTGAAAAGAGAGACAAAACGAGCAAATAAGCACACTATACTTTAGTGCACTTCTCTACTAATGCCAAACATACGGAAGAGAACACATGTTCATGTAGTTAAACGGTGTTTGAGACACTTAATTTGTTACGGAGCGGACTTTAACGAGGTGCACAACGAGCTGTCAAT
Organism: Festucalex cinctus; assembly: GCF_051991245.1. Lineage (NCBI taxonomy): Eukaryota > Metazoa > Chordata > Actinopteri > Syngnathiformes > Syngnathidae > Festucalex > Festucalex cinctus. The sequence continues at coordinate 24,067,941 of NC_135417.1, forward strand.
CAAATCGACGTCGAAGCTTCGAGCTGTCAATCAAATCGACGTCGAAGCTTAAGGCACACAATGGCAAACCAGTGCGACAAATAAACACAATATAAAGTAACTAAACACTATTTAGTGTCACTGTGGCATCTCACTGCATAATAACCGCTATGCAACAAGTAGTGGACGTGACCCAGAATGTAATGTGTGCGTCACGAGAGGTAAATATAATGACGTTCCTCTACTCTTAACATGGAACTAGACAATATAATAATGACAACTGTTAATATTTGGAACCTTTCTAACAAACATTATTTACTCAATTAAGTGAAAATGTGTGTGATTCCCTCCCTGAGTAGTTCAAGTAGCGAATTAGCTACTGGGTGTTAGCCTCCATGCTAAGCTGAACACACCACTGTTAGCTAGCGGGGATTCAATGCAAGGCAATGCAGCTCCATTCATATAGTGCATTTAATACACAACATAATTCAATGTGTTTAGCTTATCATGGTGAAAAGTTCAGCGGAGTCTCTTCTCTTTTAACTTACCTTCGAAGCATGCGTCTCGCGTTGTGGGTGCGTGTGTGACCGGCTACTGTGATACACGGCATACACTACTGATTGGTTCTGGCTCTTACACGGCTAACCAATCAAATGCTGCTATGGGCGTTACGTTGCTGGAGTTGGACTCCATAACAGACAGAGACGCTCTGGGCTGCATTCGAAGCGAAAAGACGGAGTTTTAAATGGATCGCTCATATCGGCCGTCAGATTAATAAAACAGACCGATACCGATATGTACCAATATGTCAAATATCGGCCCCGATTATCGGCCCGGCCGATTATCGGTCTATCTCTATTACGTTCCCCTTCATCTGACCATTAGCGTGGATTTTAAACATACAAGGGCCAAAACATGCCTTGTGAAAATTAAACTGCACTAAAAAAATAGTCACCAGAGGGTGCTAGATTGCACAAATGGAAGTCTGACTTATTTAACAGATGTGCTGCATTTAATATCATGACGATGACAATGATATTGTGGCAGTTCTATTTCGTCCCTCCCGACCGCCAGAAGGCGGTGCTTTAAGCACTGAATGTTCCTTTCGCGCATGCGCAGTTCGAGTAATGCATACCAAATTAGTCACCTGTGACCCCTGGGTGACCCTAGAAGGGTATAAGTTCCGGTGTCACCCAAGGTTCGTTTCCTCTTTTCTTCTCGCGTGGCGTATGCATACGACACATTTTCGAAGAGTGTAAGAATTGGGATTTGTATTTATCCTCTTGACCGCGCCGCTTGGAGCCTTGTGACCGGATCGGTCGGAGCTGCGTTGTTCGCCCTCCAAAGGCTGCGGCGACGGTGTTTTTCTTTCCTTCGTTCGTGACCCGACGTGGTCGTGTATTCTAACCTCCCGTGGGGTAAGGTTATTGACTACTTGTCTACTTTGCCGTCTAATTTCCGCGTTTACTGCGGTGTTTTGAGTTTTTGTGTGGCTAGCCTCGCGTTAGCGCCCTGGCTACCACGGCTCGTGGTTTACCCTATTTTTTCCTCCGCTGGCTTTGGCAGCGTTAGCGCTTCTCTCGGTTTATTAGCGCCGCTTTCTCCGACGGTGTTGCCGTTTGGTTGTTGCTTTTCTTTTTGTGCCTTTGCTGGTGAGGGCAGCGTCAGCGTCCCCGCTCCCAGCTTACGGCGTCGCGCTTCTCGCTCGATTGTTTGTCTTACTTACTTTTGTGCGTGTCCCGCCTGCGGTGCGCACCTGGCTTCAGCTGTGCAGGTGGCGTTCGCGCCCCTTCTCTCAGCTTGTCGACGCTTTCGTGACTGCTGTCTGCCCCTCCCGCCCGTCGGCCGCTCCGTGTGCGTCTGCTGCGCAGGTGGCGTTCGCGCGCCTTCCCTCAGCTTATCGCTACTATTGACAACTGGCTGTCTGCCCCCGCCCTCCTTCGGCTGCTCGGTGTGCGTCTGCTGTGCAGGTGGCGTTCGCGCCCCCTTCCCTCGGCTTATCGCTGCTTTACCGGCTTACTGTTTGCCCCGACCCACGCGTCGGCTGCTCGGTGTGGGTCTGCTGTGCAGGTGGCGCTCGCGCCCCTTTCCCTCAGCTTCCCGCTCATCGCTGTTTGGGCCTCTTTGTGTTCACAATGGAGGACTCCCGTTGCTGCGTGGACTGTGGTATCCTCTTTGAGGCCTCCGATGTCCTGGACGATCGCTGCCCGAGGTGTCTTGTTTCTGACCGTGCCGGTGATGGCCGGGCCCGCAGTCCTGGTGTCAGTGACCCCAGTCCACTGGGTCATCTGTCGTCCTCCCAACAGAGGCGCCGGAAACGTCTCGGTGTGTGCTCTGCTGTACATGCCCCCCCCAGGAAAAGGGCGGCGCAGCGACGACTCGCTTCGGAGGTTGGGCACCTTCAGGCTGAACTGGCAGAGGTGAGATCTCTTCTGCAGGACCGTCACCCTCCCACACTTACGGGGGGGCCGGGACCACCTGCCCTGCCCATGCCGCGACCATCCACCCCGCCCATGCCAGTGCTTCCTCCTGAGGAGGACGCCATTTCCTTGGCAGCTTCGGCTTCCTTTTTTCATGACGACGACCGTGACCCGGGGTCTGTGGTTTTGGGACCAAACTCTCCAGCGTCCGCTCAGAGTTCGTCCAGTGAGGCGGGGGATGGTTCTATACGGGCTGTCCTGCGCAATGCCTTGGACCTCCTGCATTTGGAGGTGCCTCCACAGGCTCAATCGGCGTCTGAGAGCGCTTTCTTCCGGCGCAGGCGCCCTTCCTCGGCCTTTTCTGTCCCCGCATCTGAGGACTATCTGCGGGAACTGCATGCTTGCTGGAGGGATCCTGGGGCTCTCTCCCGCCCTTCGGCTGATGGCCGTGATTTAGCATCGATGCACGATGCTGCTAGTGTTGGCTTGGACCGGATGCCTCCTGTGGAGCCAGCTGTCGCATCCCTCATTGTGTCCCCGGAGGAGACCCTTCGGCCATCTGTGCGATGTCCTCGACCCCAATGTCGTGTGACTGACGACCTTCTCACACGGGCCTATGGCGCTGGTGCACGTGCTGGTCGCATTGGGAACACTTTGGCTCACCTCATGCTTGCTCTATCTACATCTCTGCAAGCGGACAGCGTGGAGGCTGCTGTGTCCTTCAGTGATGCAGCCCTCCAGGCTTTTGCCCTCATGACTAGGGAACACGGCCGACTCATGTCCTTCCTAGTGCAGGCGCGCCGCCAGGTGTGGCTAGCGCAGTCCCCCTTGTCGGAGGCCTCTAGGAGGGCCCTCCGTGGTGTTCCTGTGGAGCCGGGGGAGCTTTTTGGTTCTGCCGCTGTGGGTGCACTGGAAAGGACGGTTAAGGCTCATGAGACCAGGAAGCAGCTTTCCAGCCTCAATAGGGCCCTGCCTCCCCAACAGGGTAGGCCTGGGGCACGCTCTGCTTTTCATCGCTTTCCTCAGCCCTGGCCTGCCGAGGCTTATGGCACCCGGCGACCCCCGCAGAGGCCCGCCGAGGACTTTCGCTCCTCCGCCCGCTTGCCTTCAGGGCAACCACGGGCTGCAGGCCCCACCCGCCGTCCCTCTTGGGCCCCTAGGGGCCGGAGGGCCAGGGACTGAGGCCTTGGGGCCGGCCGTCGGACATTTTTCCCACCAGCAGCTCAGTTACTGGGCTGCTCGTGCCTCGGACCCATGGGTGGTCTCCATCTTGACACACGGGTACGAGCTGCAATTCCGACGCCGGCCTCCTGCTTCCTGTCGGGTCAGGGTGACTCATCGCCGACCCGGCAAAAGCCTCAGCTCTGGACCAGGAGCTGTCCGCCCTCCTGGCCAAGGACGCGATCGAGGCCGTGGACCCCCTGGCACAGCCCGGGGGCTTCTATTCGACGTAATTCCTTGTCCCAAAGAAGACCGGTGGATACCGACCGATACTGGACCTGAGGGGGCTCAACAAACATCTCAAGGTATTGCCATTCCACATGCTAACCACGAACGACGTCTTGCAGTCGCTCGCCCAGGGGGAGTGGTTCACGTCTATAGACATGAAGGACGCCTACTTCCACGTCCCCATCGCACCTTGACACCGTTGGGTCTGCTGACACTGCGCCCACTACAGAGGTGGCTGAACGGCTTCCACTTGGACGCCAAGTGACACCGCCACCGGAGGCTCAGGGCGTCCCGTCGGTGCCTCCTCGCCCTGGCACCTTGGAAGGAGAGGGCTTTTCTATTGAGCGGCGTCCCGCTGGGTGTGGTCCCGGCCCGCCGCGAAACAGTCACCACGGATGCCAGCCTCACGGGCTGGGGTGCTGTCTGGCAGCACAGGACGGCTCAGGGAAGTTGGTCTGTGCGCGACAGGGTCGATCACATCAATGTGCTGGAGCTTCGGGCGGTGCACTTGGCACTCATGCACTTCTTGCCATACCTGAGCGGACGGCATGTTCTCATACGGTCGGACAACACCACGACCGTGTTTCACATAAACCATCGGGGCGGCATCAGGTCCGCCCGTCTGTTGGAGACTTCCCAGCACCTTCTCAGGTGGGCTGCTCCCCGTCTGGCCAGTCTACGGGCCACCTATCTGCCGGGGGTTCGGAACCAGCTCGCGGGCTCTCTCTCCCGTCGGGGTCCTCCTCCGGGAGAGTGGCGCCTCCACCCAGAGGTGGTGCGCATGATTTGGAGCAGCTTCGGCACGGCGGAGGTCGATCTCTTTGCCTCCAAGGACTCGACCCACTGCCCACTTTGGTTTTCCCTGAGCGAGGCCACCAGCCCTCTCGGTCTGGATGCACTGGCGCAGCCGTGGCCAGAGTGCCTTCTCTACGCCTTTCCGCCGCTCCCTCTGATATTGCTGACGCTTCAGAGAGTTCTTCAGGAGGGGCACACGATGTTGCTGGTGGCCCCCTTCTGGCCGGCCCGGACGTGGTTCCCCCTGCTCCGTCAACTGTGCTCCGGCGAGCCGTGGCGTCTCCCCGACAGGGAGGACCTGTTGTCTCAACAGGGAGGTCGTGTTTGGCATCCCGACCCTCGGCGCCTTCGCTGGTGTGTTTGGCCACTGAGCAGTCGACTCTGAAGGTGTATGTGGCAGCTATTTCTGCCCGGCATGTTGGTGCTGATGGCGGCTCCGTGGGGCGCCATGAGCTGGTGTCCTTGTTCCTCAGAGGGGCTCTGCGTCTTCGTCCCCGCCCGGCTCCTCGGGTTCCGGCGTGGGATCTGCAGTTGGTGCTGGACGGCCTGTGCAGGCCTCCCTTCGAGCCCCTGGCGGGGGCGGACCTTCTGTGGGTGTCGCGCAAGACTGCACTCTTGCTCGCCGTTGCCTCCGCCAAGCGCGTCAGTGACCTACACGCTCTATCGGTTAGCCCTGAATGCCTGCGATGGCACCCGGATGGCGCCGGCGTCACTCTGTGGCCGAACACTGCCTTCATTCCCAAGGTGTTGTCTGGCTCTCGTTCTAACCAGCCTCTACGGCTTAAACGTTATGTACCCACTCCTACTGATGGCGGGGACAGGCCGGAGCTCTTGTGTCCGGTGAGAGCCTTGCAGTGTTACATTGACGCTACGGCGGACATTTGTACGTCTGCCCAGCTTTTTGTTTATGGTGGTCCTACCAAGGGCTCCGCTCTCTCTCCAAGCAGCGCTTGTCTCACTGGGTCGTGGATGCCATTCACCATTCCTACCCGCTGTCTGGCCGCCCCCTGCCGTCAGGGGTGCGCTGTCACTCCACCAGGAGCGTTGCCACGTCTTGGGCCGCCCTGAGGGGTGTTTCCCTGGAGGATATCTGTGCTGCTGCCTCATGGGCGACGCCTTGCACCTTCTCCAGGTTTTATAGCGTGGATGTCGCCTCTCCCCATCCGCTTGGCGTGATCTTGGGTCCTGTTAGGGCTTCTCAGTGAGGTTTGTGTCTGAGATCCCTCGCGACTACGCCGGTATTAGTCATTCAGTGCTTAAAGCACCGCCTTCTGGCGGTCGGGAGGGACGAAATAGAACGAAAGTTACAACTGTAACTACGGTTCTATGAGTCCCGGACGACCGCCAGGGCGTCCTGTCGCTCGGAATCCTCGTGTTCACGCGAGAAGATTCCGTAGGAAACGAACCTTGGGTGACACCGGAACTTATACCCTTCTAGGGTCACCCAGGGGTCACAGGTGACTAATTTGGTATGCATTACTCGAACTGCGCATGCGCGAAAGGAACATTCAGTGCTTAAAGCACCGCCTTCTGGCGGTCGTCCGGGACTCATAGAACCGTAGTTACAGTTGTAACTTTCGTTTTAATATCACAATATTGCCGTTGTCATTACATCCCTAATTTCAAGTACCAGCAATTTTAAGGAAAATGCTATAATTGGATATATATAGATGTTTCTTTTAAATTATCGGTCATTGTTGGAGGCAAATGTTATGTATTTAAAAGTAGAAGTGACATCTGCACTTGGTATCGGTGACGATGTAAGAGTTTGAGCACTTAGGTGTTGTTCTAGGGGGAAAAAAAAACATCCCGAAGAAAACTACACATATGGAATTATGTCATCCTTTATGGTCTGAGAGACGAAGTGTTACGTTACAACTGATGATCCTTTAAGCTCCCAAATATTTTTAGCTTTTGAGGCATCTTTTTTTAGAAAACATGAAATGAAACTCTGACTAAACGTGCTTCCTGTGTGGTTTCCACCCTCAATTCAGTATTTTTTCCACCATCGTAACAACTTGGACATGGAAGCCTTGATCAAAGACGCCTACCAGCTGATGAGTACCACGCCGGCTGACCTTCACCCGAGGAGGATGCTGTCCGACTTCACACCGCTGACTAAAGGCCAGTACCCTGTGTTTAACCACTACCCAGAGTTCATTGTAGAATATCAGACCCGGGAGAGGGAAAGGATACGACTGCAAGAGATGGAGTACCTCCAGCAGAGGTGATATTGCACTTTGCAAAGATCGTTTTTACATATGCGATGTGAAAGTTGTGCACACTCGCTCTCATTAGGCAGGAGATAATGTCGCGGCATACAGATTTGGTGCAGCGCCAAGCTGACGAGGACGCCTACTACGTGCAACAGGTGGAGCTTCAGACAGAAAACGTGTTAGGGGAAAAAAAATCGAACTCTTTGACTTCACAGGAGCTGCTGCAGAAGGCTGAAGATCAGCGCAGAAGTATGTTGGCACAAGAGGAAGAGAAACTCACACAGCAGAGGAAGAAGTAAACACTCGCATGTCCACTTCATTTTACAAGTTGGGAAAAGGGTGTGACGTGTTCACGCTCCTCTCTCAGTTTGGCAGCCATGAAGAGGGAGCTGAAGCTGAGGGAACTGCAGCTGCTAGATGCAAATAAAAGTCGTCTTCTCAAACACCAGCAGGACCTCAAAGTCTCGCAAATCCACAGACTGGACCAGGAAATCGTAAGGAAGGTTAGGACGATGTTCCCAGGATGAGAATTGACAAAGATGCTCAACTCCTCGTTTTGTTTCTGTGTTGACGTTTTTAATGTTTCAGAAAATATTATTTTTACTATACGATTACGCTTCATCGACCTAAATTCCCAATCACCACCAAAAAATGATTCTTAATTGTTGCCTCCTGGCTGAAAACTAGACTAGAAAGTGGCAACAGACTTATGAAAACACAATTGTATAATCATTATAAATATAAAGCTTCTAAGCTATATAAGCTTTCTGAGCAACAATACATTTACCAAAAAAAAAAAAAATAGATTAATGTAGAAATGATATGAATTATTTTGCACATGGAACTTTGACAAAATGTTTTTTTTGTTTTTTGTTTTTTTACATTTACAATTACATCAAAACCAACTACTAGATTGACCATTAAACAGGCAAAGTTTAAAAAAAAATGGCCAGCAGATGGCAGCAGTGGCTCTGTTTTGGATGAGCTCGCCATGTATCAAAACAAAATATAATGGACGCTTGTGAACGTGGCGGATCTGCAGCTCGTGTTTGATCAGTGTTTGGCACGTTGAACGTGCGTCACAAAAGAGAAAAGATGAAGAGAGAAAAACAATTGTAAGTAGGCTACAAGCATACATGGCAATGATGCCATGCACACTCACTACTAAATACTACTAACGTGCAAATATGTTTTAACAAAAAGAAGAGTCTCTTTCATTTGGTAGTTTCTGTGTTTACGTAGTCATTTAAACACAATAATAAAAGGGTTAAAATAACTTGTATTTGCAGCTCATTAGAATGTGCCAGTGCACCTTCATGCCGCGACCAATAACTGAATGTTAACCCATGTTGGTGGTGTTCATCAACTTCGGCCAGTAAGAAGTGTAACTGTCTGGCTGCAGATGGATATCCGTGAGCAGGAAACGGCTGCAGCCGTCCACGATCTGGACCTCAGGCAGATGGAGCTGGAGGTGCAGCGGAGGCAGCTTGAACAGGTGACACCTTACTTTCTTCTTCTATGTATTGATTTCTGTTTTTCATTTATTTATTTTTATTTTTTATGCTGCTGGTAGTTATTTCACGACACTTGTCTTTTTTTTTTTTTTTGTCAGGAACTGTGCAAGGAGCAGCTTCGCATAGAGCGACAGGTTGCAGATATGCGGATGAAAACCCCAGAAAGACAGAAAACAAAAATGCAGGTGAGGGGTGGGGCATGTTGTGTGAGAAGGGAGATTTTTTATTATTTCTTTTGGTGGTATTGAGGAAAGATAGATATTACAAACTAAAAAAAAAATTGGTTTGAATTTTAGATATTTGGACTTTTTTTTTTTTTTTTTTTTTTTTTTTTAAAGGGAAATGAACTTTTGGAAATATTTTTGCATATATTAAGTGGTTAAAATGTGTTTGATAGATTTATTGTTCCATAAGGTGGCTTCATATTTCTTTTGGCTGGACGGTAGGTTTATTTCATGTCTTAAATTTATGTTTCTGAAATACTTCACAATGTGCAAATATTCTGTTTAATTGTGTTGGTGTCTGTCTAAAGGTTAAATATTTATATTTAACATTAAATTATCAACCTTTTGTTTTCCTGATCCTTATTTTGAAGAGAAAAAACAAACAAACCAAAAAACAATTATAACTGTCAATAACTACTAATAAATATTTAAACTGATACATGTGTACACACTGGAATAGCGGAACAAACAAACAATAGAGGAATTTAGGGGATTTTCATTTTCAACCTGGATAGATTTTTATTTTTTGTTTTATAAAAAGTATTTACGTTACAAGAAGTCAAGAGAGCCTGCCTATTTTGTTTTTCATAAAAAAAAACTTTATTTTCATGTTAAAAATGCACTTTCAATAAGGTATTTGGAACTCCGTTTCTACTGCATTATTTTTATGTTGAGATGGTGTTATCGGCAGCTGCTGAAAGTAACTAAAAAAGTAACTTTTAATCTAACTTAGTTACTTTTAAAATCAAGTAATCAGTAACGCAATTTAGTTACTTTTAAAACCAAGTAATCAGTAAAGTAACTAAGTTACTTTTTCAAGGTAACTGTGGCAACACTGTATATATATATATATAAGTGTAACTGCAATAGTAAACTGGTATTTCAGCAGTCCACACAAAAGTATTGCATCATGTTATAGCAGGATACATTTCATATGATAATGTGATAAATTTGACATTTTAATGTTATACATTGTATCATGTTGTAATGTAATCATTTTCACTTCTGCATTTGACTTTCAACAAAATGAAGAATTGAGTTAACATTGTTTATTGGTGCATCCCTGGTTTGTCTTTTTTTTTTTTTTTCTAACTTCAAAATTAGATCGTTCTCTAAGGAGCATCAAGTACTTTAGTTTTTGCTGTGTGTTGTAGCTACACAACTATAATATTCTGTTGTCCAAAAAAAATCCAAATTTAAAAAGAAGATACCGTACATACCTACCGATAGGTACATAGAGCTCCACCAGTGAACAGAACTGGAAGGAATGGCTTTTTGTTTTGTCAAGTGTGAATTCAAGCTTACTATAAAATGTATCTTTTTTTTCTGGTGTAGCAGCAATATGATTCTGTGTTTGATGACTTGTTAACTCAATTTTTGATTAGGGCTGGCTTTGGCCAATCACACAATATGTTAGCAATGTTTTGTTTCTCAACAAGGAAGTTCTCAAAGCCACATTCCAGCTCCGCTTTGGCCCACTGTGGTATCGGTTCACTTTCACGTCCTACCGGCACAGGGGCTGGGGGACTTTCCGGCGGCAGAGGAACAGCTGGACTCCGACAGCATCTGGCAACAGGATGCCGCGACCGAGCGCCACCAGAACGTCGACGAGCTGGAGAAGAGAAGGCGAACACTGGCGGAAGGTGACTGGCCAATGAACCGCCAGAGAGATGTGACGGGGAATGCGGTGAGCGCAACATAAATTGAAGCGGCGATTTCCACAAACAGCTCGAATTGCTTGATTTCCTGAAAAATGGCTGCGATGTATGTGTGGCTTGCAGTGGGATGAAGTAGTGAGTCAGAGAAAGCACCCAGTGACGCGACAGAAGCAGTCCAAGCCTGCAGCAGACACAAGTAACAATGCAATTGACATTTTATAATGCCTTAAGACAGGGCTGCAACAGTAACTTTGAGTCAATTGAGGACAAATCCATTTGTTTCTCTCTTCTTCAAGAGGAAGTCAACTCCTCTGTGTTTTTCTTTTCAGGACGGGCTTTCAACAGCAGTCATGTCAGGACAGCCACACCGAAGCGCACGGCAAGCAACGTCATGGTCTGCCTCAACAGTTGCTCCCCCACAGAGAGCACTGCCACCAACTGTGAGTCCACACGGGCAACATCATCACCGGTTTACAGAGCAGCAAAAATCATTTCATAGTTTGAAGTCGGCACATTCTTCTCACTCATCTTTCTCTACTTGTCAGTTTCACTGGACAGAGGCCGGGCACATTTGGACAGTCAAGAGAGGCAACTGATGAAGGAAATTAAATGCTTGCGAGAGAAACTTGTCGCGAGAGCCAAAGAGGACAGCACTGCCTCCCACTGACCACAAGCTCGTACTAAAACTCTTCACTTCTCCTATTCAAACTCAAACCTGTCGTCCTTTGTTTACCACAATATTTAATTTTCATGTGCATTTTTTCACGTTGAATAGTTCAGTACTGGTAACGTTGTTTAACATTGAATCACGTTGATTGGATGAATTTTAAAGGCTGTTTTTAAATAGTTTTGTTTTTATTTACAGATATGTTATGTTAACTGTACAAACTTTCAATAAAGAATGGCAGCTTTTAATATTGAGATCTTGAAATTGTTTCTTAATTGCAAATTACTCTGCCAATATTTGAAAGATTACTATATGGTTTAACCTTTTTTTTTCTTTTTTGCTAATTCTCATACACATTTAAAAGAAAACAGAAGTTATCCCATATTTAAAAAAAATAATAATATTTGTAACGTATCTAAAATGATTACATTTCTTTTAATCCTAAAAAATATATTTCATGAGTGACATCTGGTGACAGAATATGAAGGCACACATTACATTTAGGCAATGGCCTATTAAAACTCATTCACTGCCAGACATTTTAGAAAATGTCACGTTCAATAATTATATATAAACCGAATCAACCAAATGACAGAATAGACTCCCTACTTTTTGCCCCATCCCGTTCTTTTATGATTGACGGTAGAAAAATGTAGGTTTTCCCAAATATAGCCATTTCTCCCACGGACCCTGAAACTGTTTATTTCGTATAAAATGGGGCAATGATGTCATCTACCGGTGGTTGGGCATCAGTAAAGTTGTTTCCAAGTTTGACATTTACAGTGGAGCATAATCAGATTCTCCCCCATCCATCCCCGCTCTAAAAAATGTAATTGACAAGTATACTTGTCAAAGGCAGTGAATGAGTTAAATTACAATACAAAGTCAGCCGGCTACTTTTTGTTGTCCACCACAGTTTGTGGTTGACATCACAGAAGCATCACGACTTGGCGTCGCTCAGCCTGTGATGTCCGTCAGCTTCCAGAACTCCACTCAGTAGGATCTTCTTCCACCAGCGCTCCTCGAAGCTCTGCACGCAAACATTGGACAGACTCTGGCCATCCTGGTAGTCCTCCTTCATCTTCTCTGGGTTCAGGTCCTCTGAAACTACCTGGCAATTTAAAAAAAAATAAAATAAAAAAAATAAAAAGGCATGTGCTAACGCAAACCGAAGGCCGCCACACTTGAAAACTTTGACAATTTTCTTGACCTCTGTTCAAAAATAATTATCCATCATAAAAATGATGACAATCAAATGGTGAGCTACTGTAACATGATGCACTAGTTGATCATTTAATTCAATGATTATTTTGCATACAACTTGTTAGAGAATCACTGCCCTATCACAAGTTAGCATTACTCACTTCAGTGATGGTGAGAATCGTCGTTTGGTCGGGATTAAGACGCGCTAACGCTTCCTCTGCTGCTTGGATGACATTTTGGTTGTGTCGCAGCACAAACGATGACTGCTGCTGCTGTAGGATTCTCAGCAGGAGTCTGAAAGCAGATTGCCGCTGTGAACAGTCGCCGATGACCAGCAGGCAGGTAACCGTGAGCGTCTACCCCGTCCTGATGAAGCACACGCAGGCCTTCAGCCACAATCTCTCCTCGGAGAGTTCCTCATGATGCTCTTCAGCTTCTTTGCCATTCTGCTCTGCAGAGAAGTCTGAAAAGAAATTAATCTATTAGATTTCATGGTTAAGTGTCATTTTTATTGACAATGAAGACCTTTTTTTCGACTTAAAGCCACAACGTCCTCAAATTCAACTTGAAGAGGTCTTGGGTTTAGGACGGTACCGGCATTTGACACTTTGAGGTCGCACAATGAACACTTTTTAAAATCACATTGTAACTATATATGAACACGCACACAAAATTGCATCAATAAGTGAGATGAAGGGGCAGAAGGTCCCCAACTAAACTCCAGTAATAGTCACCGTTCACACAGCAGGTATAATATATGCCTGCGAGTATTGCTTGTATTCAGTGTTGCCCGGTGTGTTGAAATAGTAATTGAATGTTTCTATTACCGTGACATCAACGCTAATTTATATTAGCTGAGCCTGTCACTTTTTTTTTTTTTTTTTTAATTGTCTTAATTATTTTTAGAGATAGACCAATATGGTTTTATCAAGGCCGATACAGATTATTAGTAGTCAAGGAGGCCGATAACCGATATTTCATGCCGATATTCATTTGCGGTAAATAAAAAAAATAAAAATAAAATAATAACTATATTGACACATTTGTTTAAAAAATATAACGATTGCAGGTAGCTTCCTAGGTTGTTAGCATGTGTTAGGCTAAATTAAAAATACATAAATAAAAATTAAAAAGCAAGTAATTAGATTCCTAAAGATTTCTACTGTAAATATTTATTATTATAAAATTTCAACATAATTTCTTGATTTTATTTATTGATTAAATTGAAACGTGTAGGGGGTTCCTATTTTTTATAAAGTGGAAATTTAAATAGATCCATAAAAGAAAAGTTCCCTAAATCTCACTGAGTGACAAATGCATGCGAATGTAGCTCATTTGGGGTTTTTATTCGGGTTCGTAAAATGTTTCAAAAGATCTTTGCAGTGAAACAGGTAAAAACTGTGTGTGAACATCTTACAATTCCTGATAAAAACCCAAAATTTGCTACGTTCGCAAGTATTTACTGTTCAGTGAGATACCAGCTTTATCGGCCTTCAGATTAAAAAAAAAGAGGCCGATGCCGATATTTGTCAAAATGCCAAATATTGGTCTATCCCTAATTATTTTTAGAATGGACTTGTTAGTTTATACTGTTTTTTTTATTTATTTATTTTTATTTTTTTAATGCTTCGTTTTGGTTATCGTATTAGTTTTTTTGGTTTTTGTTATTTTTAGAACTTCACTCATTTCGCCAGTTTCAGCAACAAATTTTTTTTTTTGTCTAGAATTAATTTGATAACTTCATTATTTTTCCATGTACAATTAACGACCAAACACGGCTCACCAGTTTTCTGTGTTGGATCATGTGACATTCACAAATGATTGGTCGTTATCGTTTTCAGTCGAAAGCAAGTGGCAAAATGTGTGGTAAAGTGGTCATAAAAATGGTTAAATGTACATGAAAAATCATTGTTATCAAATTAATTATAGACAAGATATTATCTTCTTACTGCAGAATGACTAAATGGGTCAAGTATCCCTCTATAAAAAAAAAAAAAAGCTCATGTATGAAATAAATTGAGTTTTATAAATTTGAAATGTACATTCAGTAAATTATCAGTTTGTTATTTTGTTAGTTGTCATGAACTATAACAACCTTGGTTCATGTTGGTAAATGATAAGATTAATTTGTTTGTGTTACATGGCCACCACAGGGCCATAACGCTGTCGTAAACCACCCGAGGACGTCCTCAAGAATAAAGCGAATGTTACTCAAGATTGCGGCGTTCTCCAGCAGCTGCAGACACATCTTCCCCAGGTTGTACCAATGCCAGGGGTTGAAAGGCAGCAGGCTGCACAGCTCCTGCAGAGACCACATCCTGGGTCCAACTATTCCAAAATGTTGGTAGACAGTGACCTTTGGGGCAAAGTAAATGACGTGACCTTTAACGCAGCGTGTTGAGCCAGTGTGTGAACCGGGAGCACAAGTTTACCTTGAGTAGAAGCAGGCTGGTCAGGTGACATGTGTTTGAGGCTTCTTTGCTCTGAAGTCATAATGCAAATTGTGGTGAGACAGTGAAAGGTCTCCCAGGTGGAAAAACGACAACAAAAAGCACTGTGTTATTCGAAAGGCGTACCAGAAGATCGACTAAACCCAAAGCTTTCTCTCTCTGGCCCAGCCTGGTGCAACTTCGAGCTATTCCCTCCAAAATATCTCTTTTGATTGACAGGTTGTTGTCGGAGATCCACTCCAGGCAACTGCTGTAAGCATCCAGGGCTGCCTATCACACACGTACAGGTATGATATTACAAATTATGAGGAACATGTTAGAGATGACAAGAAACTGAGCTAGAATGACATCACTGCTAGAAGTCTGGTAACAATCATTCGTAGGAAAAGGGCAGATTGTTATTATAATTTAGTGAATAAATACCTGGTAGTCGCCCTGCCTTATAGCCAGGTCACCTCTAAACTTAAAAACTTTTTGCTTCTCCAAAGAATCTTCTGTGTCTAGAGCAGTACTCTCACAAAACCACTGCAAGAGGACAACACATAAACAGAACATTTAACAAACACCGCACGTAGATAATGTACGCTTTTGGTATTTATTGACAATATTTCTAGAATATGAAACTGGAAGTGAACTGATTTTGAAGTACATTTTATTTCAATCACAGCGGGTCTTCAGTTCTTTTATTATTCTAGTTCCAAGCTGGTCCGCCCAGCGGATGAGTACACAAGCTCCCATCGCTTACCTCCGGCTCACAGCATTTTGCGTTATAAGAAGGCACACACACGGAGTTTCGGTCTTTCGCTTCTGAAAATACCGAGTCATCAAAATTGCTTCCAAATAGTTCCATCGCGAGTCACTGAATTAAAGGATGTAAACATATTTCACACACGGAATCCTTGGAGATTCCGCCTTTCAATTACGTCCGCACGGACACAATACTCATAGGTTCTAGGCAGTAACGTTCCGGTCTATGAAATATACAATATTACTGTGAATAAGCTGAATCAGAATTACAACTGCGCATGAAAAATAAAAAAAATAAAAATTAAAGATTAAAAACTGTTTTCTTTATGAAAAGTTTTCCTGATTTTTTAATATGTTAACTGAAGATCAATTAATGTGATAGGTTATTAATTGTACATTGACACAGCAGAAAGTCGAATGAACTATTTTTTTTTTCTAAAAAATGATTAAAAATTCATCACAATGAAAAGTGAGAAACACAGTAAACAATTACGTTGCTGATTACTGAGGTGAAATTTCAAATTGGTATTTCTTTCGAAGTGCGCTTATTGTGGTTTGTGCGAGTCATTCTTGTAGGTTGGTTTTGCAAGTCAGTATCGATCTGATAAGTAAATGCAGGGCCAGTATCGCCGATACCGATATATTTACCTTTTGAATTGTGTATAATTATGGTGTATACATATACACACATTTTTAAATTAAGGTAGCTGCATGATCAAATGCTTATTCACAATCAATTTTCAACCTTAAGTGTTTTTGTTTCCTTTTTAAACAAAACTAGGGCAAAGTTTATTGATAAATAGAAAATAAAATCTATTATCATCATTATTATTACTACTACTACTACTACTACATTAAAAAATTCCCCGCAGAAACATTACAACCATAATAAAATGTTTTTTAATTTAGTTAAAAAAATAAAATGTTGCCTTCATCACTTATTTTTCAATTTAAATAAGCAAGACGTTAAAGATTATCATACAACAAATAAAGAATTGAACAACATACCAAAATATTTTTCAAGTACAATACTGTGTGTTCAAGCATGCAATGTACATACAAGGATCAAATGTGAAGTTACATGGTGGCACGATGGAAACCAGGAGGGGAGGAGGAAGAGTGGAAGCAAGTCTGCCTGTGGCTACTGTGTAGCATGGCTGTTATTTGTTTCACCAAACCGCAGCAGTGCATAAAACAGCCCAACTGAAACTAATTACTAGATCGAGCTTATAGCGGAGGTATCGATCCGGTATCGATACTGATTATGTATCGATATTATCGATATTTGGCTCGATCGGCCCAACACTAGCGACGTCACTCATCTGGAGAAGCCAGAAATGTAAATATTGCTGAAAACTTGTAAATAAATCTGCAAATATACAAATCCTCAGCTGTCAAACCACATGTATTTTAGTTCAGTATTCTTTAAGTCCCAAAGATTTGTAAAACATCTTCTGTTGAATATCAGTCAATTGTTCTTATATTACAGTACTCGAATAAACAAGGCAAAGTCAATGCTGTTTTAGCCAAATCAAGTTAACTATTCGTGGTCGAGACAGCCTGTTTCATTTATGATGGTCGCTTTGTCATCTTATTTTGTACTCGCCTATTTATCTACACTAATTCTAGCACATCTGGAACATTTATAAATTAGTGGATATTCATGGGGCGGCATGGTGAAAGAGTGGTTAGCCCGTCTGCCTCCCAGTTCTGAGGACTCGGGTTTGAGTCCAGGCTCCGGTCTTCTGGGTGGAGTTTGCATGTTCTCCCCGTGCCCACTTGGGTCTTCTCCAGGTACTCCGGTCTCCTCCCACATTCCAAAGACATGCATGGCAGGTTTATTGCGTGCTTCGAATTGTCCCTAGGTGTGCTTGTGAGTGTAGATAGTTCGTCTCTGAGTGCCCTGCGATTGGCTGGCAACCAGTCCAGGGTGTCCCCCGCCTATGTCCCAGTGCCAGCTGATAGGCACCAGCACCCCCTGCGACCCTTGTGAGGAATAAGCGGTCAAGTAAATGGATGGATGGATATTCATGATTAGGGTTATACAAAAAGAAACACCAATGAAACCAACGTTATCTAGCAGTCTTTCCATTTCAAGCCTAACTTAACCAATCTGGACCTCCACCATTAAATTGATTGAAAACTACAAGGAGAATGAATACTGTACTTTTCCTTGAATAAAACGCAAATGAAATTCATAACATATATACTTCACCCCCCCCCCCCCCCCCCCCTCAGATTTTGTTTATACAGTATCTGCATACTGTCACTGTTAAATAAGTTTCATTTTTGGGGAGAGGCTCAAAGTGAATTTAAATAACGAGCAGTTTCTATCTGTTCAACTTGTTAGTTGAATCAAGCCTTATTGAATCAGGTGGAAATTGACATTTGTATTTAGCAGTTTGTTTGTTTGTTTTCACAGAAAGCTTGTTAAGCCTGGTGGTCAGGGAAGGATGGAGAAAATTCATCCCAACACAAGACAATCCTGTCGCTGAGATTTTACAATTTTTTTGACTTCATGGTTTGTGCTCTGGCATGCACTGTTGTCGGACCTTATGTTAAACAGGTGTGTGTGTGTTACCAAATCATGTCAAATCAACTGAATTTCCCACAACATAAATGAAGATGTGAGTAACCTCAAGGATAATCAGTGGAAACATGATGCACCTGAGCTCAATTTTGAGCTTTATGGAAAAGGGTGTGAATACTTGTGCAGTATGTGTCACTGGCATAGTTATAGGAATTTTAAATTAAGAATTAATATTTTTTGGGCAAATGAAGATAAACTGTATCATTTCAACTCTTATCTTGAATGTGCCAAGGCACCCTGGTTGGGACTGTTCATCACTGCCTATCAGAACTGACTTTGGAAAAGGTGTTGTACACAACAACCATTCACAATTTCACTCACATTGACAGCTATAAACAATTTGAAAAGATTTGATAAGAATGAAAACAACAACTTAAGAGTTATCAATGAACCTAAAATGCATGTTTTTTTGTTTAGTGGGAGAATTTGGAGTATCTCAAGAAATTTCATACATGCATGGGGAGAACAAACTCCACACATAAAGGCCAGAACAGAAATTTTAAATTTGTATGAACTTTCAAACAGAGCCAATGCTTTAATAATAGGTGGGCTTTAAAATATAGTACAAATATTCCTACACGGCAAGTTCCCTTACCATGTTTCTTTTAACGTGTACAATTGAATTACCTTTTTCATGGTGCAAAAAGTCAAAATTCACATTTACTAAGAGCTCTTTTTTGACTAAAAAAAAAACTGAATTGCCAGTAGTCAGGAAGTCTCAGCTAAAAATCCAGTGATCTTAAAAAAAATAAAATAAAATACTTACTGTGAAATTTGGAGTGATGGCATTATCCCTCTCAAATCAACTTGTGCATTTGTGAACAATCAGGTTATGTGACTGCATCGAAACAGGGAAGTGTTCCATTTATAAGAAATGATGAGCTTGAGATCAAACAAAACTGATTATTGTGACAAAGTGTATTTTGCTGAAAAAGCTGCGGTGAAAACATTTGCAAAACATTCAAAGAGCACAGGTATAAACAAAGAGGATGAGAAAGCGTAGTGAAAAAGGTATGCATATAATATTACAGCAGCTTAACTACGCACGATACTAGCTCTACTGTAAGTAGGATATATGATACAAGATATGGAATCAAAACCCACTGAGAAGACACAGCACTTAATCATCATACCCATGAAACAAGTCAAAGAAGAGATACATGTTGCAAATACCGCTAGTTATTTGCACATATCATTTAATAGGGCCTTGTTGTAACAGTAGCATTTTTAATGACAATGTCTCATTCCTATTTTTTTTTTTTAAATATTGCCTTCAATAAAGTGTTCATCTTTTCAAGTGAGTCGTGATTTTATATTCCTTGCAACCAAAGTACCCAAAAGCAACTCCAGCAAAACCATTTCAGCTCAAAATGAATTTTTCGAGCACAGTTTTGTGTGCGCAGTAAACAAACTATTTGGTTGTAAAGACACTTGCCGTTGATAAAAACATAGAAAAGCTTTCCAAGCAGGCTGGTAAAAATACTTTGGGGTAGGCGTAGACCTCGTCTGTGCACTAAAACAAGCAACAGAACGCGCGGCATAAAGAACCCAAATCAATAAATGCTTCGAATAACAAAGTAGTAAGAAAAGTACTCAGCCTAGCTAACAAGCGAGCAAGTTAGCTAAGTGTTCTTAGCTAACGGACAGGATTGATTATACTGTTAATGATTTGGGAAATGATTTTCTTGTTTAGCTTTAGATTAGCAAACCACTGCGCCAACAATACAAACTCAACCAAACACACACATGTATGTACAAAATGGTTAATGAGCATTGTTAGACGTACTTATTGCATGCAGTAATTGACAAAAAGGTATAAACGCTCGGTATACATTTATGTAAGGTACATCTTGTTCTTTTTCATGCCCAGGCACTTACTATTCACATTACGACAAATACAGGTAATGTGTCAAAGATTTCTGCTCATTCAGTTGCAATCACCGAGCTAGCTTAGTGAGCTAATACCAGGCAGGCTGAAAATGCTTTCGAGATTGATAAAAGGTGCTGGCTAGCATGTAGCATGAATGACAAATACAAGGTGGCAAAATACCTGTGCCCGCTTGTTCAAAACTCGGTTATATTTTTAACCACTGACTATGTTGATTTAACCGACCATTGCCTTTAATTGTTGTAAATTAAACTTTAACCGGCTGTTAAGTTGTCGTTAAAGACTAGCTAACACACCTAGGGCCGCTGATAAGTTGTTAACAGTGTGGCTAATGATGATGGATTGAAATAAATCCCACTTTAACCATATTGTCAGAATATTTTGCAAAGTTGGGAAAATAGCATATATTTCATAGATTTCCTCAATAAATCAAAAACAAAATATTGGAAATAGGTAAACACTGCGTCTGTATGAAGCACCTGCAAAACTGCCATTTTCTCTGTCCACGGATACTTGAATAAAATTTAAAGATATAATAGAGATGCAAAAGTTAAAAGAATTAGTTCATGGATTTATTCAGAATAGCTGATTAATCCTGTTCCATAATGAAGTCAGTTTTCCAGTAAGAGGTACTTGAAAGAATCATATTACATCCAGGCACACACAAAATACCGGTAAGTGTAAAGAATATAATAATAAAATAAAAATAAAATTATGTTGTTTTTTCCTAGAAGTGCTCAGGATGATTTGGCTACCCATTTTATTGCAAAATTGGAAGTAAACAAAATGAGGAAATGTGGGATGTATTTGGGCAGTGACGTTAACCACTAGGGATGTAACGATATCCAAACATCATGATAAGATATCACGATATGAAGCTCATGATACGATAATTATCACGATATTGTGGGGAGGTCGGTGATATTTAAAAACGGTCACAATATTGTAAAAAGAAAGATCATACTAAAAAAAAAAAAAAAAAAAAAGCACAATATTGTGCTTTTGTACATTACATCAATGTTATGTTATTATTGTTACGTTTATTATTATTATTATGTTATGTTGTTAATGCACACATATTGAGTTCCTCCACATAATGGCTTGCTTCATGGGCATATTACGTTCCCCATTATCTGACAATTAATGTAAATTTTAAACATAGAAGGGCCACAACATCCCTAATGAAAATTAAATTGCACTAAAAAACTAGCCACCAGAGGGTGCTAGAACTGCACGAATGGAAATCAACCTGACTCTTTTTTTCTTTTTTTTTTACAGATGTGTTGCATTTAAATATCGTGAACATGACGACGACGATATTGTAGCAGTTTTAATATCACGATGTCACGATATCGCGCTTATCGTTACATCCCTATTAACCACACAGTTAACTTTGACAGTCCCGACGGGCCTAACAAACAACTTGACTAACCACATTTTAAACAATACCTTTTAACGGTTGGTTATCTAACGTCGGTTTAAGAATTTAACCGGCAGTTTGGGGCTAACCAGTGGTCTAAATAACCGAGAACTGAACAACCGTGCCCAGAAAGTAAATTAGAAACCCAAGGTTTAACCAAGGTCATGGACAGAAGTTTACAATGTTTAACTTCAAACAGGCATTTGTGTGGGCAGAAAGCACATCTTGCTCATTGCTTTGAGAAAGGCTACCATAAGTGCTTTGAAACAACATGGGGAGATCCTCTTGTAACAAGTTCACAAGCCAAGTAGGCACATGTAGGTACAGTATGTCTTCTGTATAAGTTAACAACAGTCAAGATGGTGCTGTTTATGGTCCATGCCGTGGCTGTGGGAAACGGCAGCTGGTAGTCATTTCTTACAACAGTTCTTTCTGACAAGCAAGGGACTGTGAACACACATTATAGCTATTGAACATGTCCTTGTAGTGTCAAACTGTGAGAAGACAATCGGAAGGACGCTGCTAACGAGTCCTCCAAGTCCATTAAAAAGTCAAGGGGCACATGATTTGAAACAATACAAAACGTTATCTAAGCGTTGTTTTCCCCCCAAAAGTATTCAAAATGTGGCTCAAAGTGTGCAATAAAGCGAAAGAAAGTGTCAGCTGATTCTACGGAGCCATAAAAACATTCAACACATTTACATATTATTAGAAAAGTGGATGAACTGGTAAGATTCCTCCCTCAGGGAAAACGAAGAATATGATTTGTTTATTAAAAAAAAAAAAAAAAAAAAAAGGCAAAATACTGGTTTAGTCATAAAACAAATATGGGCTCTCAGAGCCTTTGCATGAGAAAATAAGGTGCCAAATTCTAATTTCATCCACCATGTGGCAGAAAAAGTGCATTTGTAACAAGTTTAGTTCAGGTGCTTCATGATTTTAAAGGGAAAGTCAACCTTAAAGAGGCTGTCTGCCGGATTCACTCAGGAAAATGCACTTTTTAAATACAGGATGTACACACTTTAACTTTCTCTCAGTCTACACATCTATGTTTTTGTTCATCTTTTGTGGTAATTTCATCCTAAACCCCCACCTCCCCAGCCTGTATTTTGCCATTTTCTGTTTGTTTTGTAAACAGTGGGATGTTTCTGTGGGAAGACAGTATTTACAACCCTCCAGCCAATCGCAGAGCGGGGGGTGGCGTGTCGCAAACGGGGCCGGGCGAACGTGTCAGCTGCGTGACGTCAGTCCCGCGGCAATTTGAAAGCACTCACGGATTTTTTTTTTCTTCACTCACTCATTCACACACGTAAGCTTCTGTGAGTGAGTGAGTGAAAAAAAAAAAATCCGTGCGTGCTTTCAAATTGCCGCGGGAGTGATGTCACGCAGCTGACACGTTCGCCCGGCCCCGTTTGCGACACGCCACCCCACGGCTCTACGATTGGCTGGAGGGTTGTAAATACTGTCTTCCCACAGAAATGTCCAGCTGTTTACAAAATAAACACAAAATGGTAAAATACAGGCTGGGGGGGTGCGGGTTTAGGACAAACTCACCAACAGAAATGAAGACAAGCCCTGTAAATTGAGAAGTAGTTTGATTGTTTAAATCCTGTATTTAAAAAGTGCCTTTTCCAGAGTGAAATTGGCAGACAGCGCCTTTAAACATTTCTTGACAGTTATATGTGACCTCACTAGTCTAAACATGAGATTCTGATTAATATTACATTTGTGGAATAAGAGTTATGAAGAAAAATCAAGCTGCTTTTATCAATCTCAGGGTGCGGCCATTTTGCCTCTTGCTGTCGACTGAAGATGACATCAATGTTGACCTGAGGTCCCAGGTAACAACCAATCAGAGCTCAGCTTGATAAAACAGGTGAGCTGTGATTGGTCGTTGCCTGAGCAACACTGATGTCATCTTCAGTCGACAGTAAGTGGCAAAATGGCCGCCCCCTGAGAAGGATAAAAACAGCTGGATTTTGCTGCTTAACTCATATTCCAGTAACACAATATTAACCAGAATACCATATTTAGACCAGTGGGGCTGCAGAGAACATATTATTGTCAATTTTTGGAGTGTTGACTTCCCCTTTAAATGTCTGAAATACTGTTTCGAGAACAATACATCAGGCCAGTAGTTCCGTATAAGTCATGATTGTTGTTTACGTGGATTAGTTTTAACTGATGATTGAGGTGCAGTGGGTGCATTTCATTGACACCACAAACTGCACCTAAACACTGTTTTGCTTGTTTGGTTTGGTTGTTTTGGAGGTTGAGAAACAACACATTCCAATTTGGCAACGTTTCAGAACCAACATATAAAAAGTAACAACAGCACGGGGCTCGTTGTGTCAAAAGGTGCAAAAAAAAAAAAAAGTCAATCGCAGTGCATATTAAACGTACAGTTTCACCCCTTCCCCCATTAGTCGTTTTCCTGTTAAAATTTCGACTAGTAAGCGCCACCAAGGGAAGACTTGAATTGACATCCTTCAACAAATACGCTGGCATTCACTCACTGTTCATGTACTTTGGCTCATGTTGCTGTTGGCCTTTTTCTGTCATGGACTTTCATCATCAATTGATGTAAACTCATTCATTCTCGCTTAAGTGACTATAGCTTTAAAAGCTAAAATACATACAATATTAAAGAACAGCTCCACTGTGTGTGTGCAAAATTTTCTGACTAGGGGCAACCTTGTGAACACATTAGGGAAGTCACATTTGATGTGGTAGGGAAGAGGGGTGACCATTTGCTGGCAATTGAAGTTCCAATTTGGGCTTGTGCAATGGAAATGCATTTAGAAAGGGCTTTACAGTCGACATGTAAAATATTAATCCCTCCTCAAGGTGCCCTTTAATGATCTTACTTTTTATCATCAGTTCCATTTGATGATTTTTTTTTTCGTTTAACTACTAATATCCAGTTTTAGATTTTGTGTGTGTGACAAATGCTGCTCCGTTCATTTTAATGACGTCAGTCAGGTGAGGGCTGAGACTGGGAGATACAGTAATAAAAATGTGTCAGCCTCATGTCATCACCATTTGCAAATACTCGGAACATATTCAATAATTCACGTCAGCCTTGTGCGCAGATTTAGTCTTCGGATACAGACAAGGATTTCCTCACACTTCGTGACGGCTCCCAAACCTCACTGTCATCCGTATCCTCTTCGTCATGCTCTTCATCATCGTCATCCTCTTCTTCATCTCCCATTCCGTCACCTCTTGGCGCCTTGTTGCTGTGTGATGCCTCCCCACTTATCTCATCAACCCCCTCGGCTCTGTCCGCCATGTCCAAAGCCGGCTCCTGGAAGGGGTCGGCACCCACTTCGAGGCGTCTCTGGACCTCAGCAAACCATTCTCGCACCTTCGTGGAACAAATGAGAGACAAGAGAAGAATATTTAACTGGATGTTGTTGTCTGAGCTGTAACACTACCTCTAAAGTCACTAGGGCAAGTTTACACTGGTCTTAAACGCCCAGGTTCGATTTGGTGCTTGTTTTCGTTTAGGAATGTTGTCAGGGTTACCTGTTTGAATCTATTAAACTCGACATAAAAAGGAGAGAAGACACTCACTTCAGTGCTCGAGAGGAGAGAGGAGAGGAACTGACCAACACAATTCACTCCTGCACTCTCTGAAGATTCCTCTCCTCACCCTCTCTATTTATTTGGTTTTCCACGCCCCTAGTTACATCGGTGTTCCAACCCCAAAAATGCAAATGCAAGGCATAGTTGGAACACAGTGTAGCTACTTATTAGTCTATGTGTTGTGCATGTGAGTGGAAGATTGCTAAGTACATGTGTGGTCAAGTTTGCATTCATTTCTTAACAGAAAACAGGCGACCTCAGCAGACTGGCTCGAACCATTGTGCTGCGTTAGATGTTGTGGTTCTTCAGCTTTTTGAGTCATCTTCAGGCTATGTGAATGTGAGTGGGAACAGAGCAAAGCATTCTTCATCACAAGCAGAAGGAATTTTTCTTTGCAAGCAAAGCAGTCTTCATTGCAAACAGAAGCAGTTCTTCATTGCAGCAAATATATATGACAACATATATGGCTAGGCTATGTGAATGTTGAGTGCAAAGCATTCTTCATTGCAAGCAGAAGTAGTTCTTCAGTGCAGCAAATGTATGATAACTTATAATTTACAATTATTCCTGTTAGGATCTGGGTTTTGGTTTGGGTTTTTTTTGGTAATGTTTTCCTTGTGTCTCTTGTTCTGTCAATGTCTTATGTCCACCTGTGCTTGTTTTCCCGTTCCCTTGTTTGTCCAATCAGCTCCCCAAGCCACTTGTGTCTGGTCCAGGTGTCTCTTGTTATCTCGTTAGTATGTGTATTTAGTTCCCTGCTTTCGTTCAGTCCTTGTCGAGTCTTTGTTGTTGTTCTGTCGTCGCCACAGCTTGTTTCTCTGAGTCTTGCCCGTTTAGGTTACATCTAGTAAGTTTAGTTCCCAGCTTTAGTTTGCACTTTGTATGATCTTTTGCACTTTGTTTTATGTTAAAAATAAATTATGATTCCAAGCACACCTGCCACGCCTCCCCTAGCCTTCCTCCACTTGGGTCCTCAATCCCCCACGAACCCTGACAATTCCTACATATGTCTTTGCTGTTTTCACATTTAGAGAACACATGAAACAACCTACATGCCTACAAGTTCACAACCATATTCAACAATACATGCCTTATTATTTGGCCAAACATATTCTTCCCTGCTCCATCAATCAGTGCATTTTGATGACATGGTGACCTACATCTACTTAGACTGTAATTGTATTGGCAGTTATCTGGTCTTATCTGGTCTTTATCCACATAAGTTTATAGTTAAACAACATGTCCGAAGTCATATACAAATTGTAACTATCCATCACCCATGAAATGGTATTTATGAAGTCTAAGCAGCAAAAGACACACATACTCAGATGATCTGATCATGGAACTTCTGTACATTAGCAATTCTGGCGGAAAGGTCAGATGGGATAACAGTTTTGGCTGGCCATATCATGTTACCAGCTACATCTGACTGCAAAACAACCTCTGTTGTTAAATGTGTGACAATCTGGGGTTGTGTAATAGTTGGGGCTGCAGCTATGATTGATTATTATTTGAATCAATTACCCTTATTGATTTTTCCATCAAGTCATTGAATATTGGGTTAAAAATGTTTGCATTAAAGTTTATTGCAAACTATACTGTTTATTAACTGATTTTTCTTGTTTAAAAAAATGAACTAAGCAATATCACACCAGAGAGAGTAATGCTGTACTCACCAACATTTTTTAAACTGTGGTACTTTTCAAGTACTGATTAAAACGAAACGCTACTATGATACATACTTGTGAGGCTGCTTCAGGTTCATAAATACAGGCTCTTCCTACTACAGCTGCAAATAATGATGATTTTCTCATAAAGTGATTAAGGCTTGGTCCGTTACCGTAACATCTCAGTAAATGTCACAATTGATGACCATTATTTTTCAAAGTAAAAGCAGATGTCTGCAAAATGTCTTTTTTGTTTGTTTTTTGTTCTTGCAAAATGTCTTTTTTGACAAAAGCCGAAATGGAGGACTGAGATCATATTTAATACATACAGGCTGAATGCAGAGGATTTAGACAACTTTAGGTTAATGTGTCGAAACCTTAAGTGTCAAAACTCCAGTACTCGAGGGTCACTATGCTGCATGTTTTTTTGGGGGGGGTTTTAAGACATTTCCCACCTCCAATCCACCCGAGTCAAATGATCAGTTCATCAGCAAGTTCTACAGGAGCCTGATAACAATCCTGATCAAATGGACCTGCAGGCTTGATTGAATGACATCTTGGGGATGATTTACTTGTAAAAGGTGGAAAAAAAAGAGGGACATAAGAGGGATGTGAAACGGTGCATTTATGACAATGACAAAACACATTCGCAGAAGCTATTTCCAGTCCTTGGCCTTATTTAAGAGAATTGTTTGATGTCGTTGGCTCCAAAAATGTTTTGCAGTGATCACATTGTGTCTTGTGACAGCCTAAAAACCATGAGCTTTTGACATTAAAAAAAAGGGGAGAAAAAAAAAAAAGTCTTCATTTACTCTTATTTTTTATTTTATTTTTTTAATACAAACATAGAGGTAAGGGTTTTCAGTTTCCTATAATTAGCTAATTTAGCATTTTTGTTAGCCGGCTGTTGAAGATATGAGACACCTTTTGTTGGTGTGTCTGGTGATTTTTTTGTTTTCCATTCTCAGTACAAGCAACAGTGAAATTTAATAAGAGGGAAGTTATGTAGTGTGCATCAAATAAGACCAGGATATTTCGACCTGTTTAGATGCAATGTTCTGTTTAGCCAAAGATTTTGGACTTACGGCCAAAAAGCTCGTTTCAAAGGACAACAATGAATTTTCCCACATTTGTTCAGATTTTAGATTATTATAATATATTGTTTATTACTGCGATTGGCTGGCAACCAGTTCAGGGTGTACCCCGCCTACTGCCCAAAGCCAGCTAAGATAGGCTCCAGCACCCCCCGCGACTCTTGTGAAAATAAATTTTTTGGAGCTTTTAGCCATGTTAAAATGCTAATTACTCACCAAAAACATGACAGAAGTGGTGTTTTCCTCCATTCGCCCCTCGCTGAGAAATTCTAGGTCATTCTGCTGCCCAAGCACAAGCCCCTTCCAATCCAAACAAGCTGTTTGCACCCTTTGACGTCATAAGGTGCTGCCACACCCCCGCACCACCTCTGCGGACTAAACACACGCCCACTTTCTCTGAGACCTCCATGGGATAGTGACAAAAGTAGCCTTTATCAGTAAACATTCTGACCAAATGAATTCAAAGCAATGAATTATCCTTCACATTTGCAATGCCAAAGTGCAATGACAATTGGCTGTCTTAAAATCCCACAAAGGTTCTGGCTGATACTTGTGTAAACTACAACTTTCGCACTGTTCAATTTAACTGAATAAATAGTATAGTGGTTAGTGTGCTTGTTCTGTAAACACCAAGTCTCCGGGTTCAAAACCAACCCAGATTAATTATTATTTATTTATATTTATTTTTTTCCTCCTTCTTTCCTCTCTCTTCTTCTCTCTCCCCTCCTCCTCCAAACTTTCTTGTGGCAAGGAGCAGTTTCAAATGTAGGAGCAGTTTCAAATGTAGGAGCTGTTTCAAATGTTTATTGAAGAATTGGGTTGCGTCAAGTTGCGTGGTGTACTCAGAGGAGTGCCCAAACGCAGAGCTCCAATTGAGCAGACTGCAGTCGGCTCGCCAGGCAATGACACGGGGATGGGCGGGGTTTTACTGAACCGGGCGTTTTACTTCCACGTTACAGTAATAACCAGCAAAACACCTAATATTTCATAGAAAATTACATTGTCATGGTGTCAAAGGTAAGATTTAATCATTATATGCATATAGTTAACTTTTGGAAGGGTTTAAAATATCATGATGTAATCCCTTTAAAGGACGAGAGCTCGGCTCTCGCCAAGCGACATCTGACAAACTACACTAAACTGTTTATAATAGAAGTAACATAATATGAGAATCATGTAATATTAAATGTATTCCACTAAATAATTTGGCATTTTGGAGTTTCAATTATCAAATTATCTGGCTGTAGCAGGCATATACCGACTGAAACTTATTAAGGTAATGCACAAAATCCATTTCCACCGAACAGTGTAGTTTGATTTGGTTCAGTATGAAGTTTCTATTATCAAAAGTATACTAACTTTTGTTTATAACATTTGACTACGGCCATCACATTTTCAGACCCCTCTGTTGGTGGTAGTGTGAGAATTAAGGTGGACCGACACTTTACGCTTGACTGATCACAAAAAGAAATAAAATGTTGGGTCCTTCCCATTGTTCTTTGTTCACTGTGTTGCCTTTACTGTTTGTTGACTTCATTAGCAAGCTACATTGTTTCACACCAGTATGATAACACACTATTTATGTTGATGACTCACACACCTTGCAGTGGAAACTCAAGCTGATTAAGTGTTTATGGTTCCAAACCATACTTCGTTCAGCTTGACGAAACAGCTGTATGTGGTAGAAATGTGGCACAATGTTTGACAAATACTAATGTGTCAAACAGGAAGTCAACCTAAACAATTTTGACAATAATATGCTGTATGTGCCCCCACGAGTCCAAACATGGCATTCAGATAATATTGTGCTTATGGAATATGAGTGAAGTGACAAAATCCACCCATTTTTAGCCATCACAGGTGGCTGTTTTGCTATTTTCTGTTGACTGAAAATTACATTACGGTTGCTCAGGACTTAGGTAATGGCCAATCACTGCTCAGCTTCAGAAAGCAGGTGAACTGTGATTGGTCGTTACCTACTTTTCTTCCTGACTTGAGCTCTGAGAAACTATGATGTCATTTTCAGTCAACAGCAAGTGTCAAAATAGCCTCCCCCAGGGATGGATAAAAATGGATGGATTTTGCTGCTTAACTTAAATTCCACACACAATCTTATCAGAATGCCATGTTTAGACTAGTGGTGCTGCATAGAACTAGCCTGGAAAGCCACACCCACTTTATTGAAAGAAAGAAAGTGGGTCTGGAAAGGCAGCCATTTTGTTACAGCGATTAATCTAGTTTCCTGGAATGACCATTTTTGGGTTGATTTTTGCTTTAAAATAGCACAACAAGCGTTTGAAGGGAGGATTTTGAGGTCATGCAAGTAAAAAGCATTAGTTGTTACCCGTTCATAGCTCATGTTGGTCTTGGTGACAAGCTCATCCAGGTCCTGCTCATTGAGGAAGCGGTGTTTCAGGTAATACTCCTTCAAGACGTCCCTCCCACTCTTGATTTTTTTTGGCGGGGGACATCTGTCCGAGTCTGAGCCAAAGGATGCTGACCGTCTTGGCTGCTTTCGAGTTCGGGATCTCCCCCACCCACGATTTCGGACACGTCTTTTTCGACTGCCACCACCTCCCAGTTTGTGACTCGCGCCACCATTCGGGCCTTCCACATTGCCACTTTGATACTGAAAGAACCATTTAAGATTGCCGTTCTTCCAGGAGTACCGTGAGTCCCCGAACCAGCTGACAATGTAGGGGCGGGGGAGGCCACTCTCCTCAACTAGCTGGTCATACTCTTCTGTTGTGGGCCACTGAGTCCGCACAAAGGCACTTTTCAAAATGTGGAGCTGCTCTGGGGTCTTTTTAATTTTATCTTTGATATCTCTGCTGCTGCTGCTGCTGTTGTTGTTGTTGTTGTTGTTGTTGTTGTTGCTGCTGCTGCTGCTGCTGCTGCTGGTTGGTACCTGCTTATTGCGGCCTCCAGGTGGTGTTTGACTTCCTTTACGAGAGGAGGGAGTGGAGCGAGAAGCAGCAGTGACTTCTTCAGCTTTCCCTTCACCGGCATCTATCCGTCCTGGCTCAGAAGATTCTGGCGAGGGAGTGCTGATTGTTGGCATTTTCCGCCTTTCTGTGAACCAGGCATCAATCTCCCTCCGCGTCAATTTAGTCTCTGTTCTCAGGCGGCTCAGCTCTTCATCAGACGGCGTGTTGCTCTTCTCGAAGCTCTCCTCCAACACCACCAACTGCTCTGGTGTCTTCTCTTTAAATTTCTGCAGAGTGAAGTCGGGGAAGGGATTCCATGTCTTGGGACGTGTCTCCTTCTCCTTCACGGGAGGCGTGAATGAAGGATGAGGGGATGCCGGGGTTTCATCGCTTGAGTCAATGACAATGGTGGCGTTGGCGCCGCTGCTACATCCGCCGCCTCCCCTGCCGCCTCCGTCGTGGAAAACAATGACATTGGTGTTCTTGGAGTTGCGCTGGTTGTACCTGGTGTCACTGAACCATTTTTTGATCTCTCCCTTGGTTAGATTGGTGATCTTCATCAAGCGGGCGATTTCTGCATCACTGACAAAGTGGTTTTTAAGGTAGCTGGCTTTCAGCTCGGCCAGCTGCTCTTTGGACTTCTTGGGCCGCATGCTGAAGGTGTCAGCACTCAGGGCAGAGTTCTCCTTCCAAAGCGAAAAGTACAGTTACATTTGAATCACTTTTATTGTTTGATATTGCTAAATGTTTTCATATATAAACAATTGTGCTGAGAGCAGAGTCTCACTGATTCATATGTAAGGGTCAGAAGGACAGTTGTACCTGTGGGGAAAGTGAGGGGGGCTGTACGGTGGTAGCGCGTTTAAGGTCACTGTTCGTTGGGGTCGACTGGCAGGAAACTCTGCTGGAGCTCTGGGATTGGCTTGGCAATCCTGCCACTGTCAGGGTGATGGGATTAGTCACCGGAAGACTCCCTCCTGGAGCAACCTGGACACAGAATTGGAGACAAAGATACTCTTCTACTGCTACTACTTCAATACACTCAATGAACCATTTAGCATAAAAAAAATAGTTATATATATAGTATAGTATATATATATATATATATATATATATATATATATATATATATATATATAGTATAGTATAGTATAGTATAGTATAGTATATATATATATATATATATATATATATATATATATATATATATATATATATATATATATATATATATATATATAGTATATATATATATATAGTATATATATATATATATATATATATATATATATATATATATATATATATATATATATATATATATATATATATATATTTATATTATGCTCAGTTTTTATTGACACTTTCTGAGATGTTACAGGACCTGTCAATGTTTTGGAATTTTCCTCATGTTATTGAATGAGAGATGCTACAACTAGCTGCCATATAAACGTGTTGGGGGAAACATCACAGTTTAGGGCTGTTCAATTAATCGAAATTCAATTACGATTTTGATTATTACCCTCTACGATTACAAAATAGGCATAATCGTACAAAAACGATTATTAACTCATTCACTGCCAGTCATTATAGAAAATTTTTACATTTCCAATACTCACGTGATATTACATTCAATAATTATATATAAACCGAATCTACCAAATAACAGAATAGACTCCCTACTTTTTGTCCCGTCCCGTTCTTTTATAATTGACAGCAGAAAAATGTAGGTTTGCCAAAATACAGCCATTTCTCCCATGGACTCTGAAACTGTGTTTATTTCCTATAAAATGGGGCAATGATGTCATCTACCGGTGGTTGGGCATCAGTAAAGTTGTTTCCAAGTTTGATATTTACAGTGGAGCATGCTCAGATTCGCCCCCATTTAACACCGCTCTAAAAAATACAATTGACAAGTATACTTGTCAAAGGCAGTGAATGAGTTAATAATAGTAGAGCTGAAACGACATTTCTGCCTCAGATAGCCGCTGAGATAGTCGTAATCAAGCTAACGGCGGTATGCATGACAGTGCACGGGGCTGTGAGAAACCAAATTTCAAAATAAATCTTCCTTAACCAAGTAGTATATGTAGATCGATGCATGTAGCACTTTTATTTTGAAATTCTTACCGGAAGCATCTCATCGGGGCTTACAGCGAGCAAACCGCAGTGTTAGCCGTCATGTGTAACCTTAACCCGGACGCTAGTTTGTTCGCCTTTTCATCCGCGTTGAGTTGATTAATGAACGAATCAAGTCATTTGAATGGCTCTTCAATAGTGATGGCAAAATGAAGCCCCGTAAAGCAGTGAAGCCCTGCAGTGAAATGCTTCACACACACGTAGGGGCTTCAAGATGATTCATTTCCTCGACTACGCCATCATGTGGACAGAAAAATGTATAACAAAACATAAAATGTATATGCTCTAAATACAAAAGAATATATATTTGAAGAGTGTTTTAACATGAATTGTTCTGTGTTACTTTGTCTATGTTTGTGCTTATGCAACAAGTGAAAATGTGAAATAAGGAGGTAAAATAAAGTGCTTATTCATTTTTATTTAAAAACTATTTTTTCCGAAGTTTTTGGACTCAGGCGGTTTCTTTTTTTTGCAGAGAATTTCACCTGCTTTGGAAAAAAACTCTTTCACACGGTACTGATGAAGCAGGGGTGCATCGATATGAGATAGCAAGTTTGTATAGAATTGGACGCGTATATTTCTGTGATTCCCAGTACTGAAGGGGACTTTCAACTGTGAACAGAAAAATGTGAATTTTATGTGTTGTCACATTTTATTTTATTTTATTATTGGAATCTGTTAAAATAGTACCGTAATTACTAAGGGTGTCACGATTTCGATTTTTTATCGAAATCGATCGAAATTACGTCACGATTTCGAGCATCGAAATAGAAGAGAGGACACACGATTCGATGCCCCCCCCCCCGCGCCCGCCGCCACCGCCGCCACCGCCACCTCCCAGGAAAGCAAATGAGACGCAGCCATTCAGCTACTAGCTAACGGCACTTGTTAGCTGACTTCTCCTGCAGTCATGATGGCAAGCGCGGACAGACACAGCAATGGTGCTTCAAGCCGCTCCCGCTTCTCTCGTCACCAGTTTGGAAACATTTTGCGTTCCCGGTGAGTTATGTCGACAACGTTCACGTTGTCGATAAAAAGACCACAGTTGCAAGATATGCTATGTGCGCGTACTGTACTCGGCCACGGTGTTACGCCCGGCTCGTCAAGGGGAAGGGAAGTAACACAATAACAGAAAATATAGAGTAGATAAACACGGGTCGACTTTAACATCGGAGTAGTTTTAATTGAAATTTCAGGCAGGGGTTTGACAAGGGAGTGAAAGTGGAAGGTGAACAAATAATAACCGCATTTGACAGAACTGACAGAACGGAGGAGAAACAACTAACCAATAGGGGTATAATACACGGATACACAATAGCGTCGCGCTGGCACAGTCGTCCAATCGGAGTGTCGCGCTGGCACAGTCGTCCAATCGGAGTGTCGCGCTGGCACAGTCCTCCAATCAGAGTGTCGCGCTGGCGCATTCAAACTGAAGTACTATTATACGGGCACCAGCCGACACAAACACACACATACATACTAGGGGAGCGGAGCCGGCGGCGGGCCCGAGCCGCCAGCCTATAACAACGGGAAACACGACAAACATGACGGGACATTTACGCAGGCATCACAAAGATTTAGATTTATCAAATTCAACTAGAAGTGGGAAAACAACGGTCCAACCAACTATTTCATCCTCATTTACAGTGAAACTTCCACACACTTCAGCTCGCGCGAAACGCCAGATCCATAGGTCTATTTATAGCAGCAGACCTGCAGCCTTGGAAAACGCTGGATTCAAACATTTAATTAGTGTACTTGAACCACGCTACAGTATGCCCAGCAACTGTAAATGTTGGGATATAGTTTGTTCAGGCTGTATTTGTTCCATGACTTTGGATACAATATATTTTTTGTTGTTGTTGCACATTGCACATTATTTTAAGAGGAACGCACAGCACACTGTTGTAACCAAAAACAGTCAATAGATGGCAGGCACCCACTGTGACTTTTTGTTTTTTTATTTTTTATTTTACACTTCAGTAAGAACAAGACGGTTAACTTTATATTGTAAATAAATTCTTTGAATTTGATCATTCCTGCCTAATGTCAATTATCATATATTACATAAATTTACACAAAAATAATATGGAAATTGCATCACCTATATGTAGCCGATCTTTTGAAATAAGATTTACTGTACAATGAATAGAACCAATGATCATAGACTAGCCTTAGCCTACAGAAGCATATGCCTCTGTGTTATAAAGTGGGGGAGCGGAAAAAAAAAAAAAAAAAAAAAAAATCGAAAAAAAAATCGAATCGTGACCCCAAAATCGAAATTTAAATTGAATCGTGGAGTTGGCGAATCGTGACACCCCTAGTAATTACAGTGCATTACCTTCTGAGGTGAGATCTGCTCAAAGTGCTCCTAAACAAGGGAAAATCTCTTTCTTGCTGGTTCCATCGCAAAAAGAAGCTCGTCAAATCGAATGCCAAAAGCAAAAAAAGTAGCGCAAGAAGGGACCCGACACAAAAAGTGAAGGGGAATCCATAGCGTTTCTTTGCCGCTTTTATTTCTAACTACACTCAAACCTAGCGAATCATTTCCTGAATCAGTCACGTGGTACACCTGCTTCGTGGGGCTTCAAACGTCACCACGTACGTCATCAACACACGCATTGACACGCCGTTCATGAACCACTCATCTACATTACTCGGCACACGCTTCAGGGATTCGACCCGAGAAGCACATCACTACTCTTCAATGTGAACGATGGGAACCGAGTCTTTATTGGCACGTTCAAAGACAATGACAAGCCGCCCCCCGCCACCCCTTTCCCACTATAGTGCGCCGAGCATTCGCTTTCGGAGGGAGCGTCGTCTTAGCACATTACAGTCAATCAAACAATTATCTTGTAAGTGGCTCGTTAAGGTCTGAAACACGCAAAAAAAAAAAAAAAAAAATTCTCGCTGCGCGTCATGCATGGCAGAATTGAAGAACGCAACAACTACGGTGACAGGATCGGCCGGAGAAAAACAGCAACACCAGTGCGGTGAGCGGGGGAGAGGAAACGTTCGCCACCAAGTATAAGTGAGTAACTACAGAGTAAATTTGATAAATGACAGCTCGACAGTCAAAACACGCTCGCTGGTGCAGTGTACATACGTGCTGGCCAATGAATGTAGTGTTGTACATACACATTTATATCTTCCTGTGTTCTATAAAATTCTGAAACCTTACTGAATGTTATTTTTTAAGACTATTCCATATGTCAAAATGAAACAATGAACAGCACAACCTGTCAAGCATCACTAATCCTACAGAAGTGTAACGTAGATTGTGGTGTGAAAGTGGACAGGGAGATTTTTCATGACTCACCCACAGCCAAAGGGATGACCTGCTGCTTCGTGGATTAAAAGCTTGGTACTAAATAAATAGTCGAAAAGAAGTTTGAAGTTGAGTTTTTAAGTGATATTTTTTTTATCAATTAGTTACACAAACATGATCAATAAACCATGCAAAACTTTATTGTTGATGAAAATACACCTCGAGTCTGATGTACAGTGTTCCCTCGTTTTCCACTGGGGTTAGGTTCCAAAAAATACCCAAAATTCGTGAAGCTGTTAGCTTTAGGTTTTAAATTTATTATACGTTTTAAGGCTCTAAAACCCCGCACCACACAGTTTATACATTTTTATCGAGGCATTTACATTTTCTCAAATTCTCTCTTGTTTAAACATTCTCAATGTTCAAACTTTCATAAATGTTATAAAATAGGTTTATTACTGTGTAAAAAAAATAAAATAAAAAAATCTTCAAAACTGTAAAGCCATGAAAAGTGAACCGCGTTATAGAGAGGGAACACTTAATTTTTGTAAAAACATGTCCTCTTTGATGCTGACAGCCTGACTAATTTGCCGTTCCTACTGATCACATATTAACAAACCAGGGTTACTCAAATGTGCTATTTATTTAGCTGACAAAAATTGCTATTGTGGGTCTGATGTCATTTTAGTTCCATTGAATAAAATCTATGGGAAGAGATATGGCTAAAATCTCACTGTTTCAGAGGAAAATTGTTTGCTGATAAGATTGTTGATTAGCTATCCAAAAATGAAAAGCAGTTGGTTGTTAATTACATGCAAATGTGTTTTTTTTTGTCTTCTGTATTTATACTTGTTTAACCAAAAAGTAGGCTATATACTGTATAGGTAGGTTTTTATTTCTATCCAAATACCCGATTATTTGCTAGAATTTTCAGTAGGATATCCGAATACCAAAATATTTGATACTTGCAACCCTAATAATATTAATTTTGAGTTGTTTTGAGGCACGCCCACACACGTTATTTCACCAACTACCCCTGTCAAAACTAGATTGCACCCCACAAGTCATATTGCACACGCTGCACCCCAACTTCAAATTTTTGCCAACATAAATAATAATTTATTATTATAAAGTCTGTTTGGTCCAAAATGAGCTTACTTTTTTTTTTTTAAATTTGTCTTAATATTTTCAAATGTTTAAACATTTTCTTGCTTTGAACAAAAACATAATCGTTTTGAATAATCGTGATTTCAATTATTACTACAATAATCGTGATTATTATTTTTTACATAATCGAGCAGCCCTATCACAGTTTATACTTTAGTTTCTTTGTCAAGAAGATCCATGTCATGGCAATCCACATTAGAAGGCAATTTGTGTTTGGGGAATGAGGAGTGATCCTTTTTCCATAATGAACTCTTGAAATGCATGTTCACCAGTACGTATATTGCACCAGATTTTGTGGCATCCTGTTGACTACTTCCTACTACAGTACTATACAAGTACACTGTCCAAGATGTTGTTTTAGCCTTCCAAACAACAATGGCGAATTAACATTTATGTGAATAACAATAATGATACATTGTCTACTACAGCTTCTTCGGGTACTCCGGTCTCCTCCCACATTCCAAAGACATGCATGGCAGGTTAATTGGGCGCTCCGAATTGTCCCGAGGTGTGCTTGTGAGTGTGGATGGTTGTTCGTCTCTGTGTGCCCTGCGATTGGTTGGCAACCAGTCCAGGGTGTCCCCCGCCTACTGCCCAGAGCCAGCTGAGATATGCGCCAGCACCCCCCGCGACCTTTGTGAGGAATAAGCGGTCAAGAAAATGGATGGATGGATGGATGTCTACTACATTGTCACAACATAACAAAAGGTTCAATAAGGCCTGAATCTGAGATAAATTAAGTAACTGGTTTTTTTTGCTTAATTTTCATTGGTTTTTTTGTTTTTTGTTTTTTGCCATACAATGTGCTGAACTGGATTGCATGGCTTGTCCACATTAGTGCCTGACTAAAAGAACATTAACCCTATCCGTAAATGAATAAAGGAGCATCTAGAAAACAAAAGGAGGACTTTGGTACACAAAAGCTGTAAACGGGTATGGGTGAACATATTACCAAAAGCAGTTCAGGAAAACTGTACATGTTGGCAGAATAAAATCAGTGACATGACGTAGCATACAAATGGGATGGTATGTGGCTACTCTATTGCATATGGTTGTCAGTCACATTTAAACTTCCCTGTGTACGCTGCATAATATAAACTATGTACAATAATTTGTGAAAAAGAGCGACAAAAACTGAGCGACCACAAACTAAGAGATTTCCAATGACGATTGTCTGAAACCATCCATCTATCCATGATTTTCTTGGCCTCATTAGGGTAGTGGTGAGCTCAACTGGAGCCTATCGCAAATGTGTTTGTGTGAGAAGCAAGGTAAAAACTCGATGAGTCGCCAACCAATCATTGGGCACATAAAGACAAATAACCATTCACACCTATGGACAATTTGAAGTCTTCAATTAACCTAAGAAAAAATGGTTTTTAAATGTGGAATGAAGCACAGTATGACCAGAAAGGCAAGAGCCGAAATTGCCGAACTGTGAGATAAACCACTATTCTACTGTGCTACCTCAGTCTGAATGTACCTAACAAGAATGAACACGTCATTACAACACAGCCTGCAGGATTTCGCGTAGTGCCAAAGAAAGTTTGCCTTCATGCTTATTGTCAACCGCATTAATTTGCTTATATAAGCCTGATAACAACAATGCTTAGGCATGCTGTATTTTGGTCGCTAGAGTTCAGTAACCCAACCAATGACACCGAAGTCAGGTCAGTGTTGACTGCATGCATTTTTTGTCCACTTACCTGTGTGAACACCAAGCCAGGTTGGCCCACAATCTGACACGTCTGCAAAATGGACTGAAGACCATTGGCAGCAGAGAGCTGGTGAGCCGGTATGACTGTGATGGTTTGAGGAACCGTGTGCACAGTGCCATTGAACTGTTTCCTCCTGGCTTCCTCGACCTCCTCTGGCGTCCAGCTGACGCCGTGCTTCAGTCGCTGGGCTGAGAACCACACCTGGAAATAGAAGAACTTCCAGTCAATTTGTGGACTAACTTTTTTTTTTTCTTTTGAAATCATCTTCCTCAATAGAGATGATTCCCCGACAACCTTTGAGGTTTAACTACCTTAATTTGCTCTTCTGTGAACTGCGTCTGCCCTGCCAGACTGCTGATTTCAGCCATGGAGGGATAGGGAAACTTTTTGTAAGTGCTACCTAGCAGAGGGTTGATGTCCATAGTTGCACTATAAGAGGGAATGCTGCTGAGAGGAATCAACAATTGGGGTTGAGCTGATGTATTCTGCTGGGCCTGGAAAGCAGAAAGTACCTGAGCAGAAATGGGGGGAATAAAGAGAAATATCAATTTGTTTTTTAGGCGATATAAGAATATTTAAAATGTTACAACTGTATTATTGGGGTAATAGGGTTAGTCTGTGTTAGGAACATTTTGTTATTGCAGGGCCTAAAACAGAGGTCTCAAAATCGAAGCTCAGGGGCCACTTTCGGCCTGCACTATAATATTTTGTGGCCCCCCTACTTGGCTAGTTTAATGTTAGTGCGCCCCTACGTCCAGGACATTTTACGTGCTTTTTATAGGCTAACATAGCTCAAGTTCATGACAGCTTTTGGTGAAATGCAGTTTGAAGTGACACCCAAGTAGAAGGAAAATATATCCTCCAACCAGTCCCAGTCATGTCTTTTTCAAAACATGCCATGAAGGGAAAGGTTGGCAACAATTACAGCCAATTTTAAGAAAAACATGACACAAGATGTTTTCTGTTAAGCACAGGGGCACCGCGACATGTCTACAATACAGAGAAAGTTGTGGTGCTCAAGATATCAGATGGCATTACTCAACAAGACATTCGGAGAAGACCAAACTTGTTCACTTTCTGAAGAACCATTTAATGTTCCAGAAGTGTTACTAATAATAGAGATTGAAAAGATTGGATTAACAGTACTTATCTTGGAATACTTGAACCCATTTTTTTTTTTGGGAATACAGTTGTGCCTGAAAGTTTACATACCCTGGGTCCAGCAAAGTGTTCATTTCATTAGGAAAAACGAAAAAATCTTTTCGTCAACACACATTTTTCACCGGATGAAAACTAGACTAGATTAAAACCCTCATAAATAAACAAGAAGTGGGACTAAATCAGTATGCATTTCCGTTGGCTAATGAAGATGATATTAATATGTACTTCATTTAAAAAAAACTGGACATTTTAGTTCATTAATACAATTAAAATTTAATTATTTTGTAAACTCCTGTCTCTGCTAATTTGCGACACTGTCATGTGACACAGTGACACACACCCTCTTTCAAATCTGCAGCTAGCGAGTGCAACATGCACAAACACATGGGACAGGTGGATTCACAGTAAAATATATACATATTTAAAAAAAAAAAAAAAGTCAATTATAGTTCTAACGTAACATTAATCCAGTGGCTATAACGTTCCAACAATAACGTTAATCCAACCGCAAACGCTAGCTAATTTACTAGCTCATAGCATGGAACCATAGTAGCCACTTGTGTGTGAAGTTGTTTTTCATCAAAAAGATGAAAGAAAACTTTATGTGATATAGTATTATACAACCTAGCAAAAAGTATGGAATCACCAGTCTTGGACGAGCACTCACTCAGACGTTTTATTCTGTAGATCAAACTCATATAAAAAGCATGAAACAGTCATAAGGTAATTCCAAAGCGCAACATCTTGGCTTTCAGAATCACTAAAAGAAATGAAGAAAAACATTGTGCTGGTCATTAAATGTTACTTTTATAGAGAAAATGCTGGGAAATAAATATGGAATTGCTCCATTCTGAGGAAAGAATTATGGAGTCACTGCATTTTGAGCAGAAAATAAGGACACACCCAGTCAATTTCCTTTCCTTAATTAAGGCACCTGCCTCAAATTACATCTACTCGTTAGTCAGCAGTTAAAAACAATGCAGTTACCACACCTTGGAGGGCTGCTGGACCAAGTCATGATTATTGCCAATCCACTTGGTCCAGGACTGCCGAAAGAAAACATCAAAATTCCAACAGTCCTTGATGATATGGGGTTGCATGTCAGGCAAAAGCACTGGGGAGATGACTGTGATTAAA
Source organism: Festucalex cinctus (assembly GCF_051991245.1). Classification (NCBI taxonomy): domain Eukaryota; kingdom Metazoa; phylum Chordata; class Actinopteri; order Syngnathiformes; family Syngnathidae; genus Festucalex; species Festucalex cinctus. Next base: position 24,109,030 of record NC_135417.1, read on the forward strand.
TCTTCAATAAATGCACACGTTTACATTGACATTTTGGACAGCTTTCTTATCCCTTCAATTGAAAAAATGTTTGGGGATGATGAAATCATTTTCCAAGATGACAATGCATCCAGTCAATGTCATGGCCTGCAAATAGCCCAGATCTCAACCCAATTAAAAACTTGTGGTGGAAATTGAAAAAAAAAAAATGGTCCACAGCAAGGCTCCGACCTGCAAAGATGATCTGGCAACTGCAATCAAAGAGAGTTGGCACCAGATTGATGAAGAATACTGTTTGTCACTCATCAAGTCCATGCCTCAGAGACTACAAGCTGTCATAAAAGCCAGAGGTGGTGCAACTAACTACTAATGTTGTGTTTTTTTTTGTTTGTTTTTTTGTCTGTTTTTCACAATTGCATATTTGTTTCCTCAGAATGGAGTGATCCCATATTTATTTCCCTGCACTTGCTCCATAAAAGTAACATTTACTGACCAGCACAATGTTTTTTTCTTCATTTCTTTTAGTGTTTCCGAAAGCCAAGATGTTGCACTTTGGAATGACCTTACGACTGTTTCATGCTTTTTATCTGAGTTTGATCTTACAGAATAAAACGTCTGAGTGAGCGCTCGTCCAAGACTGGTGATTCCATACTTTTTGCTCGGGGTTGTATTTGAAATGTTCAACATTATCTGTTGACGGAAAGATATACGGGGGTAAAATGATTGTCCTGACTAAAAACAGCCTAAAACACTGAGTTTTGTTGACTAAAATAAGACAAAATTGTTTTTTTTTTGGACTAAAATGCTAGATTTATATTCAAGTAAAAGTTTACTAAAATTGGGATGAGGTTGACTATGATAAAAAAAAAAAAAAATTAACAAGCATGATTGAAAATGGACTAAAACTGAGTAAATTTAAAAATGTCTAAGAAAATTAACACTGGTGCAGCGGGCCCCACTTAATTTTAGTCTCAAACATTTGATAGCTACTGTATTTATGATAGACTTGTAAGAAACTATTGTATTCTTACGCTCTACCTGTGCCAGACCAGGAGGAATAACGGTGGGATTTAAAATGGATGATTTCCTTGGCTGCTCTAAGGCTTGGCTGACCAATAAGTTCCCTGCTCCGAGCTTCATGGAGTCATGCAGCAGCATCTCTACAGACGCCATTGGTCCCAGAGGCGCTTCGATTGGCTGCTGCTCTGTTTCCACCTCGCCCTCGCCACCTCCTTCAAAATATTCCACGGCTTCATCTGACGCTTTCAGAGACACGGCGATCCTCTTGGGTTCAGATTTGGTCTTCATCCTCATGATCGGGGTCTTGCTTAGTGAGATGGCGCCAACACTTGTCGCATCTGACCCTATTTCTTCAGGCGCGTCGCACTGCTGATCCTTGCTCAGATGGTCACTATCCTGACTCTCAGGGGGGGTTGTAAAGCTACTCTTCACTGATGGACTGAGGCCATCTTTGTCCTCCAGGCTGTTGGACTCACCTACAAATACAGCAAAACAATATTTGAAACAAATGTCAGGTTTAAGGAGTTCTTGAGTGACTAAACAGGGCAGTGTGTGTCAAAACACATTTACCAGTATCTGGTGGCGTGGGGACAACCACTACTGTTTGATCCTGCTCCACTGCTGTTTGAACCTCAATCACCGTTCCCTCCACCCCCTCAGCCTCTACTTCCATTGTCCTTTCAGTTGTGGTTTCCAACTCATCAGAGGGTAGCACCATACAAGGCGTGGTCGACTTTCGGCGGCTCGACATTGTCAAAATGTGCAACTTCTACTCAGTGTAAAGACAGTCTGAGACAGAAGAGTCGAAATCACATGTCTGAAGTGGGCGTGCTCACATAGCAAGATTCCTTCAATTTCTGGTGGAAGAAATGTGTGACAAAAGATTTGTTAGTTTAACTTAGATGATTTAATTTACTATTAATACTGTTTGACATTGTTCTGAATTTTACATGAGTCAAATTTTCAAAGTTGATATGCACAATCTCTGGCCTTCCTTTGCAGTACCCCCATGCTTGTTGATTTTCTCCAAATGCAATGGCTTCCTCCAACATCCTAAAACCCCAAGTTCCAACTCACCTGTTACCCTGAGGACAAGCAACATAGAATATGGGACGATTAATTCACTGTGTTCCAAAAATACTGAAAGCAGGAATAGTTGATTTATATCTAATCTTTCGATTTCTACAATACTGATCATGTAACAATGTTGTTTCATATAATTAAATTAGAATGCCAAATGTTTGGTTGCTTTATAACGTGTATGTATGTGTTAAGTGTAAACTGAGAATTAGTGCTTCATACCTTGAATGAAATGTTCCAATTCCAACTCATGGTAGCCATTACCTAATGAGACAATGTTAATCGTGTCCACTTTTTTGAGTGCTTTTGTGTAGTATGTAATTTTACTCAAAATGTGAGCCTACTTATATTTTAAGCACTCTTATTTGAAGTACCCTAATTAGTTGTTACAAGTGAAGGTTTTAATATTTGTAACAGCTCTCGTTATGTTTGACGCAGTACAGTGCTATAAAACGGCAGTCATAAATATTAGCTCTCACAATCAAAACTGAACACTATTTTTGAAAGGCACAAGTTTGATAACTGGATCTTATTTTGTCCAAGTGGTCATGATGATGTGGCTGCTGTGTATGCACACTGACAGTAATGTGATGGCTACAGTAGCGCATTTAGTGTAAAACAGGTGTGCACGTCTGTGCTTAACTTAGACCAATTTTGTTAACCATAACCCTGGCTGAGAATTTGCATTTAAGGTATGCGGCATAGTCATTCGGCTATGACGAGCGAACGATGTTAACAGTTTTGAAAAGCTCAAGCAATTTTTTGAGGGGCGTTTATTTTAGCAATGGGGCACATAGCATGTGTATGAGGAGGGCCAACTAGCCAGTGCTAGCAGTCATAAAATGCTGTACATGTCTGCCGGCTAACTTACTGCAACTAAGCGTGTGCGAGCGCCGTGTTGCTGCCAGGTTGGAGTGGCGAGGCGAGGCGAGGACTGATTTCCTGGGAGTCCCCAGAGAAGCATTCGGCGTCTGTCTGGCTGTCTGTTGTAGTCTGCCCAGCGTGCCCACCCAGCGGCTAACCATTCAACCAAAGCCGGGCCGAGACGCACTGATGGCGCGGACGTTCACCGGGCTCGTCTGTCGGTTTACCGAAGCCGAAGGCGGGAGGTACCCGCACGAACGGACCGGTAGAGCAGCTACGACTCCCGCCTGCAGATGCTGGGAACACCGGACATCTCTGTCACTCTTCCGAGCAGGTTATTGTGTGTCCCGGCAAGCGTCGTGTAAGGCTCCATTAATAAAAAACGTTACAACCATACGGCGCTCACTGCTGCTGCATTAGTTCGCTGACCTAATTCTGAATTTTAACAGCGTTTTCCTCCCTTCTAACAATGATCAGCGTCATTATTCTGATACGATGTGACGTCATTCCTCGGCGACTTTCGGTGCACTTAAAAATTATTATATATTACGAAATAGTTATTTTACAGAAAGCTATCATTCAGGTAAGTTGTTTTTTTAAGTTGCTTAAGAAACTTTGCCATTTTTTAAAGTGCAAGAAAGCCGGCTTTTACGTCTCCCGTCAACCCGTGCCAAAATGTCCTTACATGACCTATCAGGGCACCACGAGAAGCTACTTCAGGCCAAAACTGACATTGCACTTCAAAAAAAAAAAAAAAAAAAAAAAAGGCACCATTTTTTTTCGTTGTAAATTAAGCCTAAGCCTAATTACTGTGCATACTGGCGCTCTTTATATAAATAAATAAATCGAGTTTTATATACGCATTTCTAGATAATAACCGAATCTTAACATTAATTTATATTTAAGTTTCTCAACCAGATCATCACTTTGTCAACTCAATCACATGTATTCAAGGGGAAAGAAATAGCAGACTACAGACAATTGAGAGTATTCACTTCCTCTGAATTGCAGATAAAACACAAGATACAATATTTATAAAGCGGAAACTATTTATTTAAATACAAAGAGGTAATGCAAAGATTAATATATGCACAAAAGTATTAGAACAGAATGACTGGTTGGATGTTTTTCCGCAGCTGAGGATGCTGACCTGGTCCTTTTAAGAAATTATGTGTGTAAAACATTACATTGTTCCCTTAGAATTGTCAACAGAAATCATTTATTTCTTGCTCCAACTCCTATAGAAAGAAAATGTCAAGAGGACAGAATTAGTAATAGCTAAAGCAGAACAACTGATCACTGACAACATTCATGATTATTGATCTACAGTTAATTACTTTTAGTCTGGACTATTGTGTAATTAATCATTAACATTATTAAATACTATACCAACCCTTATTAATGCAGCTTTGTGATGGTCTCTTCTGTGTCTGTAGACACTTTGGCAGAGGAGAGCATAGAGTTTCTCCAACTTGTGCACTTCATAGCCATCAGTCTTAGTCACAACTTGGTCCAATAGCTCCTTGATAAGAATGAAATAAAAATGATGCGGGCAATGTTGCAAATGTCCCCATTATGGGACTAATAATGTCAAGTGAACAGTAATCAGCAGCCCACCTTTAATTTGTCCCTGTCCACTACCAGTAAAGGATTTTCCTGGTCACGGTTCTGCAGAGCTGTTTCCAGATCAAACTCTTGCTGCTGCTGAACAGCGTTCTTTGAGGGCTCGGTCATGCGCCTCATGCTGCTCTCTATGACATGAAAAACAGAACCACATGGAAAAACATGAACATAGCTTGGAGTAAATATAGACAATGAAGCGTTTGTGGAAACCCAAACCTGCATCAGAGTCCTCATCTCCTCTGGGGGATCCAATGTACTCTGTGCGAGAATTGTCTGTGGCAACCACCTCCATTGGTTTAGGCTCCTGTGCTGGAATCTTGTTTCTTTCCTGTGTTGTGTTTTGGCTGCATGTTTGACCACAACTTGTGACTAACTGTCCCTGGTTATGTCCTTCATTGCTCATTGAACTGTGGCCAACATTGACTGGGTTCTGCGCTGGAACTTCTAAATCTGACTGATCTTTGTCTACTATTTTGTTTTGTGTCTGGACCTTAACTACCACTTTAACCTCCTTGTCATCTTCTTCAAGCTCAGTGATTATTCCTTTCTCTATCTCGGTTTCTTCATCCGCATCTTCATTGTTGTTATCAGAGCCGAAATGGATTACCTCTTTGGAGACGTGAGATGATGAGGAAGACGCCTTCTTTGAATAGACGCCAGAGGACCAGCGACTCTTCCGACGTTTCTTCCTATGCACTGGAGGATCAAGTAGATATGTGTTTGGACTGATTGTTGTGACGACTTATTGTTTTTCATTTTCACAAATACACTTATCTTCTCACCTCTGCGTTTAGGTGTAATACATGCAGATGAAGTTGTACTTTGAGTCAGCACAGTTGTGGCTTTGGCCGGCTCCCTTTGTGGAGTCCTCTCAGCCATCTTAGTAGCCTCATCCTGTTTGGGGAGGACATGGTAAAAGGAGGGCGCGGATTGTGCAGATGAGAAACCTGTACAAAACGACCAGATTAAGGTGAAAACAAATTAGAAAACACTGACAGACGCTGAGGATTATCATGTCACCTAGTGATGTCAATCCTTATTGTTTTTAAACTGGGATTTACAAATATCACTCACTCACTCACTCACCTCTATTGATGCGTGAATCTTTGATTTCATCACAAATCTTCTCAAAATTTTCATCCAATTCCTGTCGTATGATTGCATGCACAGTGTCTTTAAGTGCACAGGCCCTATGCCGAATCTGGCGGTCTGGAAGAAGAAAAAGTTTGTATCCAAAGGGATCAGAATGGCTGTGCCATCTGATCAGCACTTTATTTTAAAAAAAAATCGACAGTGTGTACCTGAGGGGTCCCTGTCTGGGTTGTATTCAAGTGCATTCTGCCAAATGAGATCAACATCTTGAAGGAAGTCTTTGACCGTCACATACTGATGGAGGTCAATATTTGAAAGCACGGTTGACAGGTCCATAGGCTTTTGTATCACAGCAGCATAATCAGGAACCTAGATAAGGTGAGAGTACAGGACAAACACAGCAACTCAATTTTGATATACATAGTTGACAGCTTTAAATATTTACTTTGGCGCCCCCCAGTGGGCAAAGTAACTGTGAAAGTGAAACCTTTCAACAATATTTTGAACCAGTACGCGAGTTTGACATTGACTGATTTACGCTTGAAGAGTTACAGAAGAATAGTACCTCCTCTAAATCCACGGGCTTTGTAAAAGCCTTGAAGCGTTTATCTTGGGACAGGCGGTTTGTGACATCTCGCAAGAAGAGGCGGAGCTCTCTGAGGGTGTCTTCCTCTTGTTCTGCCAGTTTTCGGGCCTCCTGCTCTGCCAGCTGACGTGGCGGCGGAGGAGGAGCAACAGGAAGCACCTCCAAGGAGTAGGGTGCTATAGGGGAAAGTCAAAAGTTTGTTTTCAATAAACTGAATGTAAAATGTAACTTCTCTCTACAAAAATGCTTTGAGCTTGTCTCACTGGATTTCCTTTTAGATGCAGGAGCTTTGGCAGCCTGATTGAGCAGCAGGTCCTCAAAGAAATTTCTTCTCTCTCGGCTGCTGGGGGCTTGGACATGGTAAACCTCTCCGTACTCCACCTTAAACAACTCCTGAACCTGCAGCAAAAGCCGTGTGAGGTGAAGGAACCTTCTTGAAGAACAAGTTGTGTATCTTCTATATTCACTATCTACAAACCTCAAAGCTGAGTTCAGTGTACTGTAGACTGCAGGTAGCCAGTAGCAGTATCGGAGCAAAGGCAGGGAGGGAGCCAAGTAGGCTGAGAAAAGTGGCTTTTAATGCAGGACCTACTGTCTCCCACCACTGTCCAATGTGGGGGATGTATAGGACACTGGGGGAGGTCCGCTTGGCCTCAACAAAAATCTGCAGAGCATATGACACTGTGGCATGAACATACAATCACAAACACACATATCTAAATGGGGTGACATTTGTTTTCCACATTTGACCCATCCCCTGAGCATTGTGCACACGTGATGTCATCTGCAGTTGACAGCAAGTGGCAAAATGTGTTGTTGAAGGCCACTGTACATGAAATAATAATGACATTATCACACTAATTATAGATAAAATATCTTACTGCTAAAACTGGCTTGAGTCAAGTATCACTTTAAGAAAATTATGCACAGGATACGAATAGTTATTTTTTTCACAAGCTTTGAAATTTAAGTTTACATTAAAACTTAAAGTATACATTACTGTTGCCTGAACATTTTGCCCAGGATTTATTTTTGAATAAAGGAAACCTTTAAATAAATGTTTGCTAGGTCAATTACTTCAGATTAAAACTGATAATTGTAATCGCCCAGAATGCCTGGAGAAAAAATAAAAAATAAATAAATATATATATATATATATATATATATATATATATATATATATATATATATATATATATATATATATATATATATATATATATTTTAGCCATACCAGCCCTAGCGAGTGGCAACCTAAGATGGCTATTGGCTGTTGGTGGCTTCCCTTAATGACATGTGCACTGCTACGTTCAAGCGCACCATGCAAAATCGGCAACTCATCCACTTGTGCACAGTCACACTTAGAAAGACGTGCTTTGGAACCAAAACATGGTGCGGTTTGAGTTCATGTGACTCTGTAGTACTGCACATACAAAAAGTACAGTTACCCATTGGTACCCAACCCTAGTCCTCTCTGATGACCTTCACCACATATGTCATCCACACTGGGAAAAAAAATGTTCTGAGTAAATTGCATGAGGAGAGTTCTTAACTAAACTTTGTTTACATATGAATTACTCAAGTATGTAATATTTACGAGCAATTATAAAAAATGTTGCGTTTTACACTCTCTTTTCATTAGTATTTTCTACTTGCTAAAAAATGTCTAAATTGGCTTACACTTGCACTTTAACACTGTCTCCTCTTTTTCAACATGGTCACATCGGTTGAGGATCGAAGATAACCCAATGAACTGGACTAAGCAATTTCTGGAGAAATTGAGTGAAATGGGAGTGAAATGCAAAGTATTCAACGTTTTTGGGTTTGTGAATTGCTCATTTAAAACTTCTTCAGTCATAAAATGGTCAAACAAAAACACTATTGTGAAGATATTTTGTGTCAAATTATTACAAAGAGAAACTTTAAAGAATTATACAATGACTACTATGTGAAATCAAAGTTGTGCTAAAACATTCCCCAAGCAGGAATCGAACCGTGATCTTCCACGGGCCAATCCGTTGCCTTAACCACTCAGCTGTCACGGACATTAATTTGATCCGACGCATGGGTTGGCCTGGGTGACACAAGGCAGATGCACAACTCGCGGACATGGAGGTGCCTGTGACAATGTATGGTATTGTATTTAATAATCAAGTGTACAAGCGGTGAAAGATGAAAATATGGATTTTGGAAAAAAGTTTGTCAAATTACATTTAACGAATCAGATGCTAACTTGTTGAATGATGACTATACTGAAGAAAGAAAGAAAAAAAGAAAAAAAAAGTTGCTGCAGTCGGGGTTTGAACCGGCGCATCATTCGTATGGCTGTCTTTGCAATGCACCTGGCTCAAGCACTTATCCACATGAGATAACCTGAATGAGTGAGCATCAGAGCGAATTGGCTACTTGTAATTTAAAGTGTCATCTGATGCTGAAAGTCATCAGCGCTGATTTGGGACATGTGTATCATGTCAGTATAATGCATTTCCTGGTATGATAGTCAGTTGGTATACTTAATATCCGTTTACATAATTGTCACAGACACATGTGCAATGTACAGTCGGCTGTGGGGTTGGACCTGCGACCTCCTGCTTAATGTACATGCACTCTCCCAACTGCGCCACTGAGCAGTATCAGAAAGCTGGTCATAATGGTCTGTTGTATGTATGGAAGTGGGCGTGGAAAGTGGGACTTAGAAAAAATTCAGTGTCAGCCCCATCGAAAATGAAAGGGAAAAGTAGATCTTTAACATTAAATTGTGCTGGTATTGTAAGTAATATGGAATCAGAGGATAATCTCCAAGAAGGCATGAATTTTTTCAGAAAGTTGAAATTTGAACTAAATCGGAAGTATTATGCGGGAGTTGTTTGATTGCAAAAAGTGTGGAGAATAAAATGCTATTAAAAAAAAAAAGTATAACAATAAAGAATACAAGTAACATATGTGGGAATGCTTTCAGCATTCCCACAATGAGTGACTGTTACAATGATATCTGACCTACCTGTGCACAAGTCTCCTCTGGTGCCGATGTACTTGCTGCAAACAGCACCGCCATGTCTAGTGTGTAAACTGTGAATTTCTCAAGCGAATGGAGAACAGCAGGAGCCAGATGGGAGCTTTGACCTGAGCCGTGTCGACCCTCCAAAAGTAGCCTGGGACGGTAAGAGGTTGGCTGTCTCAATGCACTTCTATGCAAAGCGTGACAGAGGAAAAGGGGTGAGCCCTTTAAGAATTGATTCAACATATCATTTGGCTGGGAAAGTAATTAAACCTTTCAATGTTGAGGATTCCTCTTGAGACAGTCTTCTTTTGAGCAGTTTGTTCACTCGATCGCTCCTCATCTTCACTGAACATTAGGTCATCCTCAGACGCACAAGACGGATCTGGAAACACCACACAGTTCATGAAGACTGACTTGAGGAAATAGATTTGACATTTTAAAATGAAACATACCTTGTGTCCTCTTCCTTTTCAAGCCCTGCTCAGCGTGTGGGAACACTTTGTTGACAGTGTGGATGATCTCCTGCAAAGCCGCACTCAGTAATGGACGAATTGCAGGCATCAGGGCTTTGGCTGGTGACACTACAGCCCTAATGATTACATTTAGCATCAAATGTACATATTTTGTGTCATTTCTAGTGATGTCAAGGTTAAAGCATTAACTAATTAATTAATCACAAAAACATCTCAAGCAGATTAATCACACTATTAATTTTGATTCACAGATGATCCTTTAGCTGACAGGGGATGGTTACGTTCAAGGTAGCACAGGTTCTATTTGAGCCGGGTTTGCAAATTAATTTTTTTTGTGTGATGTGTAACTCGACATCATGCTTTGTGCACATACATGTCACATCCCGGACACATTTTGTTCACATTAGAAGCCACATTTATTTTTGTAATGTGAGCGAGTATATATAAAGATCATGCATTGAGCCCTGCAGTATGAACAAGTAGCCTATAAAAAATATATATATTGACGGCATTGTGTGGGCTCGTCTGGGAAGGAAAACAGAATACATTGCACTCTGCTGCTGTCAGCTTAGTGTGAGTGAAACAGGGCACTTCTTTTTTTGTATGTCTTGAAGATTATGATCACAGAGGCAAACCAGGTGAGCCATAAAACCCTAAACCTGTCTAATTGCACAAGTTAAAATGTTATGACAATTAAAGCCATTATACCAAAAATGACTGTTTTTAATTCTTGTTGAAATGCATGTTTACATTGTCATTTAAAAATATAAAGGCCTTAAACTAAACACTTTAGTTGTTTCAATGAATTTTTACATTGTTAGTTTAAAAAGACACTAAAATCAAAGTTTATTATTATTATTATTATTATATTTGCTTCTTTAAACCAATAAAAATACCTCTTGGTAGTATGCTGTCAGAACATTTGAGCATTATGTATTTTGTGTGTGTATTTAATGCAATAATTTTGCACACGAACTAAGACGTAAAACTGATTTCATCAGTGGCCATACCTCTGTGCTGCAGGGACAATCTTGGACATGGCGGACATGAAGTCTTTAGCTGTAATTGCGATAGAATCAACATCAAGCACAAGTTTCTGCGATGAGGAATAAATTTGTGGATAGCGGCGCCGTAGTGCACACAGTGCCGCCTCCGAGCACACTGCCTTGATGTCTGCTCCGCAATAACCTACACAGGACAAAATTATTTTACACTTGACTATAAGAGACAATTATTAAACAAAACTTGTGTTATTTGCAATATATAAATGCTACTTCTACAGCATGGATGCCCAAAGGTAAGGTACATGGACCTGCCACACATTTTTTTTAGCAGTCCGTGTCATGGGGTTAGGGTTTTACTCAAAACGTTAAAACCAACGTGTCTGTAAGTCTCGTTTGCCTACGCATAGCTATGCTGTCGCTTCGACGCATACTCTTATGCTTTGTAGTTCGGGATTTTTTTACATAAATCTGTATAGCATCCTCACCTACAATGGTGTGCAATGTGCAACAACACTGAATTACTGCTGACAGCGTCCTGTGACCAGAGATCTGGTTCGGTTTTGGTTGAGACGAAAGTAGGCTGGGGTCACGGAAATAAAGCATATTTCTTCCAAACACAATATGTGTTCAAAACCAAAAGAGTGATAAATTTACATCACAAAACTGCAAACTAGAAAAATGTCAAGACTCCATTACTGCCTGGCACAATTTTTCCGTTCCTTTCACTGCGCGACATGCTGCATCGAGCTGACAGACGCGCACAAATCAACAAATTGTTTGGAAGTGTCTCCCTGATGCGAGAGAGCTAATGGAGAGCGAGAGCGATCAGTATATAATGTTACGATTGTATAAGTTTGATAAGCTGGTGTAACAAACTAAGGGGCCTATTCACTAAAGGTTTGCGTCGCCTTTGCACTGCGCTAACTGGCAAAAATGGAGGAATTAAGGAGCACCTAATTCACTAAACACGCGCAGATGGGGAAATCCGTCACTAAGTGCTCTGCCGAACAGATTGCATCACGGTGCGCCGGTGTTATTTGCGCATATGTAAATGAGGTAATTTGCATACATTTGACACAAAATATGCCCACCCCAATGCAAATGAGACTCATTGATATGCAGCGTCTAATTCACTAACGCCAGCGCAAATAGCCACACCGCGTTTGCGTGACGCAAATAACGTTTTTGGAAAGCATGTATTAACCTGACGCACCTCGATCTCCGGCAGTGCATGCCATTTGCAGCACAACATGCGCAGCTGATCAAGCAGAGAGGAGAGAAAGAGGGGGAAATATTTCCGTGTTAGTTTAGGACAACATAACGTAACCCGGCTGATCGGCAATGACAGGGAGACATTTTACGATCATTCTTATGTGCCAGATGCATACTGTACACCCACGCCAACCTCTGAAAATATATTTTTAAAATACGATCGCAACAATAATTTGTACTTTATGAATGAATGACGTCGTTGTCGTCCTCTCTGCTTAATGGCGCTATAAACGCTTACTCTCGGTCCAACCACGCTTTCTGATAATGTCATCTTTCTCTCAACTGTTACTATAATAACCATGTTGTTGGCGCAAATCCATTGCCATGTGTGGTAAATCAGGTGCAAATTTGCTCCAAGCTGTCAGTTTTGTGGGCGTGTTTGCGCCGGTATATGATTAGAGCAATATCCTTAGTGAATAGGTTGGTAACTGGGCGCAGACTGCGTGTGCATTTGTGGTGCAATATTTCGCGCTATTACCGGACGCGTTGCATTCTTAGTGAATATGCCCCTAAGTTATTTTAAAGTAAAAAAGGTGCAAATGTATAAAATTAAACAACTAAAAATAAAGAAATAGTAGTAATAATCTTATTTTTGTTTACGATTGTGACGATTTTGTAATTGTGGAGTGTAATAACTGAAATTGAAATTGAATTTCGACTAATTGCACAGCCCTAGTAAAGGTCAATGTATTTTCTACAACAATGTCGTCACTTGCAAACATACCAACACATTTATCAGCCAGCTCCTCCAGGAAACTGTCAGCGAGAGGAGGTGTCCAGTGTCTGGTGTGGATCTTAAAAATGTCCCTTCTAGCCTGGCAAGACAAAATGAGACCATAGCATTAGCATTACAGGAAGCGATGGGAAGTAATCATGTACAAAGACTTAGTTACTATACTTGAGTAGTTTTTAGAAGTAGGCCCTACTTTGTACTTTACTGAGTATTTATCAGACTACTTTTTATTGTTGGTTTTAACATTTTAAGACCCCTAGTTTTTACTTGGTGCAGCCTCAAAATAGGGTTCTCTACATCCCAGCTTCTGGTTGATTAACCATAGATATGGTACCACACCACAGACAGCAAGGATACATGCCCTTTCCAAACTGCATGCCTATAACGCCAGTAAGATAGGACAGTCAAATTCTCATATTTTGTAGACAACAGGGGAAAAAAAAAAAAAAATATATATATATATATATATATATATATATAAAATTACTAATTAATAGCACAGGAAACGTGGAAACGTCATTAAAATTGGTTGAGATTTGAGCAACTTGCGGCTTATTTCAAGGTTCATGCATTGCCTTTCATGGGAACATTGATTTCCCCAACATGACCGCCACTTAACTGTGCAAAAGTGTGTTGACGTACTTCTGTTGGATTCAAGGAACATGGGAGTGGGATTTATACCACTCATGTTGTGCCAGATGCAACCTAAAAGTGAATTCCAGGCAAATGTAAACAAAGATGGCTGGGTTTTGGGTTTTTTTCTTTTAGTTACGGTAATCAAAACACATTTTGGCCTCCAGCAACCCTTTCTTTCTTAATTTGATTTATTTAACGTATATAAATAAAAGCATATCTTATCTCATAAGTATTTTACCGAATAACTTCATGCAAAGAGAAAGTGGCCTATCTTCACCGCAACCAGTAAAAATCATGTGACAAATTATGTTATATCAAATAACTAAATGTAATAAATAAAAATGGATACGGTAATTATAATCTTGCACATTATGTTTTGCCATTCACAGTCTGAGTGACAACCCTCTCCGACTTGGCGACTTGGACCTCCCAGTTTGATTGACGTATCAATGTGTATTTCCTGGTCAAAGGTCAACTCCGACTTCCTACCTTTCTGGAATGTAGCACTAGCTACATGCTGGACACTGTGATCTGGGTGTATTCAGAAAGTGCCTATAAGCAATTTGCATTGAGCAGCTAGCATAGCTATAGAGCAGAGCTCATAGCATTTAATTGCACTTTCTTGCTAATGTTTGCTGAATGCAGAGTCATATGTCACTATTATTTACTTTATGTAACTGATGTTTATGTACAGCACTTTGTATACAGCAACGCCTGTTCTTAAAGCGCTTTATATATAAAGTTGAGTTGAGTATGCCATTTTAGGGGATAATAGTTCACTGAACAATTAGTATGTTTTTGTTTCTGTATGAACCATTATAAAAGAGATTAAAAAAAAAAGTGGGTATTCTTAGATGATTCTTCATAGCAGTTTGGAAAGCTGTGCATGGACAAGGGTTGTGTTTAGTGACAATCTTTCAACTTTTTTAACATGTATGTTCAACTTTTAACAGCCTAAAAATTACATAAAAATTATTTGAGGAGAAAACATCCAGTAAAAATACTTTGTTCTTGTACTCTTCAAGCTTGAAGTACATTTCAGAGCTTGTACTTTTTTTTTTTAATTATCTTAAAATTATTTTATCAATGAGTTATTTCATTTTTTTTCTACCAAAGGTGTTTTTTGTTTTTTTTTCCTTACGCAAGTAATTGTACTTCTAGTACAGAATGTCACTACTTTTCCCATTATTGTACAGGTCAAAAATGTTGTCAGGCTCTACCAACACAGAAAAAAAGCATGGTTCAATTACATTTACTAAATTATTTGAACTAATAATGTCTCAAGGACTAAGTTGATATATCTTAAACATCTCAGTACCTCTCTGTCGGGGAGGCCAAAAAGGAACTCTCTGTCAAAGCGGCCCGGGCGTCTGAGAGCCGGATCAATGGAGTCCAGTCTGTTGGTGGCGCCAATGACCACAATCTCTCCTCTGCCATCTAATCCATCCATGAGAGCCAGAAGAGTCGACACAATGGAACTATAGACACAATCATGAAAGATTTGATAAATATCGACTGAACTAAGTAGTGTTAATTTCGTCAACAAAAAACTAAACAAAAATAATTTCGTCAACATACACTTTTCACCAGACTGAAACTAGACTAGACTAAAACCCACAGTAATAAACAATAAGTGGGAGTAAATGAGTATGCATTTTCGTAGACTAATCTGCAGTTAGAAAGTGCAACATGCACAAACACGTGGGACTGACAGAAGGTAAATTCACGGTGAAGGTTAAAAAAAAAGAAAGAAAAAAAAAGTAAATTATAGCTATAACTTAATATTAATTCAACGGCTATAACGCTCCAACAATAATGTTAATGCGGCTGCTAACTAATGCTGGCTAACTTACTAGCTCATAACAAGGAGCCATTGTAGCCACTGTAATTGTGTGTCAAGTTTTATTTAATTAAAAAGCTAAGAGAACATTTTATGTGAAATAGTTTTAGATCCGAAATGTTCCTCATTATCTGCTGACAAAAATATATACAGGGGTAAAATTGTTGTCCTGGCTAAAACGTTGACAGTTTTTATTGACTAAAACTAGACAAATAAAATTACATTTTCTTGGACTAACGACTAAAATGCTACACTTATAGTCGACTAAAATTGGACTAAATAAAAACGGAATGAGGTTGACTAACTGTGATAAAAACTAACAAGCGTGACTGAAATTGGACTAAAACTGAGACTAAATCTTAAAATGGCGGATAAAATTAACACTAGAACTAAGGTAAACACATCAGCTAATTCGGAGTTTGGATAAAGCATACAGTAAACTAACAGCTGCAATTATGTGTGTCCAAATGGTTCTACAAAGAGATGAGATATTGTGGACATAAAACAGCATAAATCACACGTACATGGTCAAAATTTAATCAATCATGTTTCTCATTTCATCAATTATGTTGCTTAGTTGTGGGCTCTGAATCGGATTTTCATACTTTAAACTCGTATACTTTCAACTTGTTGGCAACAATTTGGAAGGCCCCTATCTAATCAGAGACTGGGCCAACCCAAAAGACCAATTCTAATAAATGCATGCTCTAATTAATGACTGAGGTACAGAAAATTGATACCCCTAACCCCAATCCAATCAAAAATCTCTGAGATGAACTAGAACAGAGATTGGGAGTCAGAAACATCAGTGATGCCCAGACTCACAAAATGTAAATGTAAATTTGAATGCACAAAAATTCCCACAGATGCAGTCTTGTCATCTTAAGTAGCACACCTGTGAATCTGGTCCTGTCGACTGGACCTGACCGGAGCCAAACCATCAATTTCATCAAAGAATATGATTGATGGACGCATTTGGTATGCCTATAAGATATCAAAAATGTTATGTCAGAGGGAAAATTGCAATATGGAAAATAGAAACCAATCCAAGGTGAAACAAATTAAAGCAAGAGTGAGATTTTAATTCTATTTGTAATGAGCAAAGCTTGACAAAACATGAAATGTTTGATGTGTTTGGTTCACCTGATCAAACATTAGGCGTAGCTGTCTCTCTGACTCTCCAACCCATTTACTGAGGCAATCAGCACCTTTCCTCATAAAGAACGACACCCTTCTTTCTCCCTGACTACATTCGTTGGCCAATGCTCTAGCTACCAGGGTTTTCCCGGTGCCTGGGGGACCATAAAATAGACAGCCCCTACAAGACCAAAGGAACCATAAAGAGCAATGGTTTATAACTGATCAAGTTAATACTCAAGAGAGCACAGTCAATACAGGATTGAAAATCTACATCATGTGCTTAACTACATATCAGCCTTTAATGACAACCTAAGGTTATATGATTGCCAAGCATGGCTTATGTTCATATATGAACAATTGAACATTGTTTACCTGGGTGGCTGTATGTGGAATCTCTCAAAGACTTCTGGATAAAGCAGTGGGAATACCACCATCTCCTTCAGGGATGAGATGTGTGTGCTCAAACCACCAATACTGTCAAAGCGCACCTGCATCATATTTTTTTTTGTCAGTCCCAGAAAGCAGCAGCTCGTCCTATTGCTAGCATTGTTGGTCATCAATTCTCGAGAATTGATTGATTGTGAAATTTAGAAGACATCACTTTACAGGAATTTAAAATATTTACATTGCTGCCCTCTTTACTCACCGTTTTGTCTACGTGCATGGGGTCAACATCAGCAAGACTTGCTCCAGTTTTCATACGATCTTTGTGAATCCCCAGCAAGTCATCTTTCACAACGTTCAAAGGCAAACATCTGTGGAGAAACAAAAGACAGATTTTTTTTTTTTTAACATTAACATAACAGATTATAATTCAGGCATGAAAACGGGTCAGCGGTGAAAAGAACATGGACCAAAATTTTGCCCTTTAATATTCGTCGGGTCCTTGTCAAATGGGTTTTGGTGGACAAAGGGATGGCAAATTTAAATGTTCAAAATTTTATGGCGTCAAGAAACATGGTTTGCAAAAATGCCAACATCTTTGCTACATTTATTGAACTGTGCCAACAGCATGCACTACCTTCAAGTATAGATGGGTACCTTTTGCAGTCGAACCGGTTTGGTTCCAATAATAATTTTAAAGAAGAACATTCACTTCAAAAGATATTTTTTTTATGAAATAAATCTGACAAACCATAAAGCATCATGAATTTAAAACATGAGCCAGGGAGGAAGGATGAAGTAAAAAAAACAGCGCCATCAACAAGCAACCAAGACAAGAGTCGCCAGACACACCGGCGTACGGCAATTTGGCGAGGCAAAAAATAAATAAATAAATAAATAAATAATAATAATAATAATAATAACAATTATTATTATTATTATTATAATAAATCAAGGTATTACATTAATAACGTATAAACAATAACAGAAATAAATTAATATTACAATTTCTTTACAATGAACAACATCAAGAACAAAGTGAAGCATTACATAATGCAAGGGGGTGGCGTGGATCTGTGGTTTGGTGGTTGCCTCCCAACCCAGAGGATGTGGGTTCGATCCCATGCAATTGTGACCATGTCAAATTATCCTTGAACAAGATACTGAACCCCTGGTTGCTTCTGATTCTGCGTCATCAGTAGGTGAATGAGTAGTCGAATGTAAAGCATTTTGAGGGCCTTCTAAGGTGGAAAAGTGCTATATAAATGAAACTTTACAAGAACAGAAGATAATTGCATTAGTGTTATTTTGGTTCCTTGCACAGTTTTTCAAGAACGTGCCTGCCACACATAGCGCCATGAATTCAAACCCTACTTGGAAGTAAAATCTCGCCATAAATGACAGTGACGTAAACGACAATTAAGTGAATAATTGGGATACGGGAGAAAATTCATTTTAATGTATGCATCCGACCAGTACGCTTGCTACATGTTGGCCACAAGATTTTGCTATTTTATCGTTACCCATTAAATTATAAATATGGTATAAGTATGTGGTGTTGTTCTAAAACTCTATAATATATTGCAACAATGGTAAAATCACACACCTTACGGCAGGGTGTCACGTTTCGGTTCGGTGGGGTCTGGGTTTTGATGCATGTTGGGTGTTTGTCATCTTTTGTCTGGTTTTGTCTCCCCTAGTCTCGTTATCGTTAACCTTGTCCACCTGCGTGTGTCTTCCCTTCCCGGTATGTGTTACCAATCAGTGCGCCCTCTGCCTATTGTGTCTCCCAGTGGTCTTGTTAGTGTCTCAGTGTTGGTTATTTAGTCTGTGTTGTGTGTTCCCTCGGTGTGAAAGCATTGTTCCTTTAGGTTCTGTCCTGTCGTCGTCGCTGTTCCCCTCCCCTCGCCTAGACAAGTCTCCCCACATCGTCCAAGCTGAGTCTCCCCACATCGTCCAAGCCGAGTCTCCCCACGTTCTACCAAGTTGCCCAAGTTTCGTCCCTCCTCTTTCATCCCATCCTCTTGTCTCTCTTGTGATCAGGATCGTTATCAGGCTTCTGCAAGGCGTGCTGATTAGCTGGTCATGAGATTCAGCTGCGCTGAAGGAGCGAGACATGGAAAACAGGCTGGATTGGGGCTCTCGAGGACCGAACTTGGCCACCGCTGCCTTAGGCATGATTTGAATCGGTGGATGAAGACAGACATCTACTATGTCCCCGCCAGGGAGAAAGACGAGCAACGCGATGGTGCTCACCGCATATGGCGCTGCTCGGCCTCAGTACCAAAAAAATCCATGCACCAGGTGTGAGGCAACACGCTCAAACAAAGCATGCTAGTAACCGCGAAGCTTCACTCTCGTTTGGCTTGTCTGCGGTCAAATTTCGCTTGCTTCCACCCAAACCCGGAAATGTAGCGTGAATGAAATCCAGCGCAAGTGGGTGACGTCAGTATGCTGGTTGTGCATAAACTGCTGCGTTCAAGTGTGCCAAAGAAAATTACCAACACATCTACTCTCAGTCACAACTTAAGATGTGCTTCGGAAGATGACACCGTCTTAACGTGAATCGGTGCCGTCTTCAGTACCCATCCCACCCGGAGTTCAGTGATACACTGAATCTCTGTTATATACAGTGATACCTCGGCTGACGAACGCTTTAGCTCACGAACTTTTCGCCTCACGAACATTACATTCGCGAGAATTTAGTCTCTGCTGACGAACTACTTTTCGGCGGACGAACCAAACCACGCGGTCGAACAGCACCACGGTGGCGGCCACAAGAAGCTGACGCACGCTCACGGCGTCCCAGTTCGTCACCCCCTTTCTTTTAGTGCGGACGCGGTTTGTGTTTGATAGACATTTTGAGTGTACTTTTGCTATTATGGGACCGAAAAAGACCCCACCACAGGCTAGTGTTAAGCCTAATGCTTACCAGCGAGGGACGGCGATTCGGCGGCGCGTTTGCATTGTAGTCAATGGAGTTCGCGCCACTAAAAAAAGCGAAAGTGCCATCACGTACCTCAAAAAAGGAGAAAATCGTGCCACGGCTGTTTAGTCCCAGGAAAGAGGTGAAAGTAGTTGGCGGTGCTCACTTTTTGTTGACTCGCTAAAGTGCTCCACTTCCTTGTTCACCAAGGGACACACCTCCTCCGCTCCGGTGAGCACAAAAGTGCGAATGAGCGACAACCGTTCCATAAACACTCTACGCGGTGAAACGCTCGCGAATGAAGTAAGTCTACCATTGCTACTATCCTTAAGAACTACCATCACAAAGTAAAATAAAACGACTATTATACAGTACAATTTATTTCTTTAATTACAATACAATAGTACATTTATTATACATAAAATAAGGTATATTTTTGTGTAGTTTTAAGTCTTATTTAGTAGAAAATTATGTTTTATAGGGACCTGGGAACGGATTATTCTCATTTTAATGGTTTCTTATGGGAAATAAATGTTCGGAAGAAGAACTTTTCGGCTTACACACACTCTCTGGGAACCAATTAAGTTCGTGAGCCGAGGTATCACTGTACAACCAGCCGAAATATTTTCTCATCAGATCTGCACGATTCACGTAGGTGACCTATATCAGTCTCAAAATGACAAATTTCGCCAAAAGGTGAGGGATTTTCATGCCTGGTAATTGTTGATACTTGAACAGAAAGAAGATCAAATGAGTGAAGCATAAGTTGTCCATTGAACATTTGAGTTAGTACTGTGCCTCAGCTCTCACCTGGTGACCGACCTGCTCCTGCTCTTACGCCTCCTTGTTTGAAAAGTCTCGTCTTCTGAATTGGATGTCGAGTCGCTACTGTGGACGGCATGTCTCCTGTGAGGAGAAATGAGGCAGAACAGGACATCAAATTGAGCCTATGATGACTATCAACCAGGTATGTTGGTCCACGAAATACTTTATATGGAGTTGTAAAAGACAGTAAACACCAGACTAAATAAAAGATGCGCAAATACGTCTTACATAATTTTGGAACATAACAGACTTGCGGAGGAATCTTACCTCTCAGTACTTTTCCTGATGGCGTAAGAGAGTTGGGGAAGAAAACGAAATGTGAGATGGATTTAACATGCATTGCTGATACTAACAGAGAGAGCAGTATTAGAAAGTTGGTTCAGCAAAAGCCTGACGTGACAGGACAAGAGGACAGTAGCAGTAAGACATGTACAATGACTGTGTGTCTTAAATGTTCAACAGAATGACAATTTTTGAGTTTGACATAGTCTAACAGTCTTGTCCTACTAACCGGCTGGTCCTCCTCCTGTTGTACGGACTCCGAGGGGCTG